>NC_088883.1:19124686-19272186 GCF_032884065.1 Artemia franciscana | reverse complement strand
GAAAACAATTACTACATCAAAAGAAAAAACTTTTTATGCTGATTTCAAACACGGTAAGTTCAATAAGTTGTTATACATCAAACAACACGTTTCTGAAATAATTTGCCTGGTTTTCAAAAATGGGGTAAACACCCCCAAAAAGCCAAGTGAAATCTAAAAAGAAAATCACACCATTAGACTCAAAATATTAGATAACCCTACTGTCGAGGTTTCAATCTCATATCTAGATAAATGTGGAATTTCGCATTTTTTCCCAAAAGAAACATTACAAATGCGCGTATGCTCAATTTTTTTACCAGAAGTAGCCTAATAGAACCGATGATCCTAGAATATAAGAAGAGGGCTTATTTGACCAGAAATCGAAAGTTCTATGGCCTTTTCAAAGAGACCGGAAAGATTTGTCCGTGGAGAATTGGCTTTTTCTGTTATTTTATGGTACTAAACCACGTTTTTGCCCCATACCATATTCGCTATCGATTGTGAATTCTGAGATAGTCAATCATTTTAAGAGTGTCAAGAAATAAAATTCTGAGTTTCCCAGTTGCGGACTAGTAATTCTTCACAGCTGAACATTAACTCCTAAGACTCAACGTTGTCCATGTAAGTAAAGGTGCTCCAGACTAGATAACCTTCTTATGTAAACCTAGTGAACAATACCCAATACTTTCTTGTGATCGGGGCTTTAATATTCTGATGTACGCCTAGTAAACGATACCCAATACTTTTTTTGCGAAAAGGTCTCGATGACCTTTTGAAAACTTTCTTTACTTGAACTATTGTCTGCTTATTTGGAATAAAGAGCCCTTTCAGTTTTAAGTTTTCTGAATTCTGACTTTGAGTTTGACTCCCTGTTAGAAAAAAAAATTCCCTTAAAAGTATTTCAGACTAAAAAGCCCTCTGATGTACGCCTAGTGAACGCATTCTAAATGACGAGGGGTGAACTAGTATATTGCACTGTAGCTTTCGGCATAGACGTACCGTATTGAGAAGGGGGACGTCCCTCTCCCAATGTTTTCAGCCAGTCATATAAAAAATTTCAGGTGGTAAAATAGGGGCACGAAACGCCACAATTTTTTTCAAATTCATTTTATTAGGGCAAATACGTCGATGGAAATATATGATGTAAAATCAACGTAGCAAGATTAATTTCAGTCGGTTAAGAAACAAAAATGAATTAATTTTAAACACAATGTCACCAAAGTCAGTCAATACCAGCCAGTCAGTGAAATCCGTTGCCCCCCCCCCTAAGAAAAAATTTAGTTAGTGACGACTTCGGTCGATACCAGACCAATTCCAAGGGAAGTAATACCCACTTCTTAGTCCCAGGCTCTTATCTATGTGTACTTCCACCAGAAGACTTCTCTTCTACAGTTACCACTTGTTTCATATTTTCAAACTATTTTTATCTTTATCTTACCCTACTATTAAACCTCAACCATCCAACACGCACACAAAAAGAACCAAAATATGTGAAAATGCATAAGTAAATGCTACAAGATATTCCACGCCATGCATTCTACCTATTTTGTGGAATAAATTTAGAATGTTCCAAAGCTCATTCTTTTCTTCATTATTTTTATTGGTCTTTCGGTCAATCTTGCGTGGGGATAGAGGACTCTGGGAGGGGGATATTCCAAGTGCCGTCAAAAGTATTGGGAAGGGGGGAAATGGTGTCCCACGTAATTATAACGCGGTTTATTAAAAATTATACATTTCATTCAGGCAAATGACTAAATGCAGTGTAATTCACAATGTTTAAGAACTTGATTTAGGCACCATGTTTGACTCGTGACACCATGTAACATCATAACACCATGTAGACACCATGTTGTCTACATGGTGTCTACACCATGTTGACACCATGACACCATGTTGACACCATGTAACATCATGACAAGCAGCGTACGATATAGTGAAAAAAAATCCTACCAAGGCATACAGGTCGTATTCCTTTCTTCCGGTTTTCGGCACTGAATTTATACCCAGAGAAGCATGTGCAAATGACTCTTTCGAAAAACACGGAACATTTTTGCTCACATAAGTTCAGCGAGCAGGGATCTTCTTTCTCACCAATGCACCTAGAAATAGTTACAGTTGTACTAATAAACTTCCCAGTTGAGGATTTCGATTTCTTTGTTTTTCTGCTTCCTTGGGCAACAATTTTTAGCTTTTTCTGATATTTCGATAGCAGTAAGAAACATCCACCTAGTCATGTTTTCAGAATTTTAAAATACAGTAATCATTAATTAGATAGATGGCGAGTGAATCACATTGGGAGCTTGAAATTCGAAAAGCAATTTGAGAACAACTTATTCTTATAAAGAAACTGTTTGAGGCGACTTTTTACAATTCGAGACGAGTTTTTGTACCTCTCAGCATTGAAAGTGACTGTCAACTGCAATTTTTTTCAAATTTAAATCGCAGATGTTCAAGGAAGTCTGACAGGTCCAATTGTTCTATTATTAAATTTTGCTCAAATTTTAGCTAGCATCCAGTCAAGCAAAATCGTTCAAAAACATATATCTTTTAAAAATAGAGTCGTTGCCAGACTAGTTTAAACTTCATGTAGGTATTTAGTTTGACCTAAGCAGAAAAAGAGCATGCCAAAATACTATTCCCTAAAGTGCCCAAGTCTCAATCACATTAGTACACTAAGTAAAATAAATGAAAAATTATTTTAAAAATGAAAAAAACATTTTATTCTTAGCTCAAAATGGCAGATACCATAGATTTCATTTTATTTTATATGAAGGAGGCTAAGAACGAAGTAATTTCCCAGAGACAAAACCAGGAAAATCCTCATTTTCGACAAATTTCATCGTTTTAAGAGACATTTTGACGGCACAACCTCACGAATTTCCGACTTTCATGAGGGGGAGACTATCCACGCTTGGTCCTAGCCCCTCCCCAATGGTAATTATTGAGTGTTTAGCCTCTTTAATAGGAGACATATTAATAAAAAATGATTACTTCACAATATGTACAAAAACTAGAGTTGAGAGATTTTTTGTTCTTAGCTGTTCATTGTTTTTTTAATGCTATACTCCTTTGTTACTTGTTTTTGGTGTTGTTGATTTAGGTTACGTTTTAAAGTTGAAGTCCTTGGGACTTCAACTTTGTTACTTTTGTTGTGTACATTCTTCATCAAACGTCTATCTTCATCATCTATTAGTCATCTATTATAAGCCAATTGTGGAAAACGTCATCTTGGAAATATACAAGCGTTTCATCGCGGATGTTTAAGATGGAAATTCAGACCATAAAAGTAAAGAAGGAAAATTATGTACTTATAATAAGTGAAATCGGAAAAATTTGAATGAAAACGAAAGTGACCAAGAAAATCTGTTGACTATAGTTTTATGTATATAAATTAAGTATATCAAGTATATTAAGTATATAAGTATATTAAGTATATTAAGTATATAAAATTAAGTATATAGTTTTATGTATATAAATTTATATAGTATATATAGTTTTTATGTATATTATGGAGTAAGAACTGTTTTCTTAGCATGTTTCCTTCTGGAGACGCCACCTACTAATTATTTACCCCCATTTTCCCCAGAGGCTTACTCAGATCGAGATTTCATTACAAAAATGACAAGGTGCAAATGAGACTCTAATATTTAGAGAAGTTTCAGGCACGTGGCTGTTTTTTTTTTATGTCGAATAACTTCTACTCCTTTTAAATTTAACTTGATTATTGGTTTTGATTTCTATTCCTTTTAGGATTCATTAATTCATTCATAGTAATTTACGCTCGGTTAAAGTCTTGATTTACTTTATTTTACTTCATTTTATAGTTTGAATAGTCAAAAAACTGTTAATGTGGATAGTAAGAGTAGAGTGAGAGTGAGAGTAAGAGCAAGAGAGAGAGAGAGAGAGAGAGAGAGAGAGAGAGAGAGAGAGAGAGAGAGAGAGAGAGAGAGGCCTTTGGTCCTCATATAATGTCTTAGTTTCCAATGATAGTATTCAAGTATTACACGACTTGCAGCGATACCCCTGTTACATTCCTTTGCAATGGAACTGCAATGTTCCATTGATTTGCTTTTACAATTGGGGGCATTGCCCCCTAATTTCTAGAGGGTTCCAATTTGAGCCATGTAATTTCTTTGTTTATTCGTCTTTGTTCTACTTTTTTCTCTTTTTTACTGTATTTCTACTGTGAATTATTACTAAATAGCAAATTGAAGATACTCAACGATTATTGCATTTCAAGAAAGTATCCTGTTTTTGCCATTCTCCCTAATTAATTATTAGTATACCATTCTTCCTAATAATTAATAAGGAGCTCGATTTTGAGAAGCTTGTCGACGACTTCGCAAAAATGAAGTAAAGGAGATATCCATTGCTGAAGTAACTGTACGTATGTTTCTGATTTATACAGTAAATGTTCCATTTTGTTACTGTTTTTGGTCCCTAAATAAGCTGCAAAATGCCGACCCCAAAAAATTACAGTACCTAAAGACATGTTCGAAAATTACAAAAATTTTAAGGCTGGATAGGGGCCCAAAATCAATGCTTGCCCCCCCCCTAAGGTTTTCTGAAAAGGTACCACCGAAACGTTTAGACCAACAGCAGGGGGTGGGGAGGGGGAGGGTATAAGATAATTTTTCCCAACTTTGTATGATATTAAAGAAACCTTATTTTTTCTGAAAAGAGAAAGCCTTCCCACCAAGCTTCATCCTGATCTCTCAACTCTAAGCGTTTTCCAAAATTTCCGGTCCCCTCTTCCAACTCCCCCAATGACACAGGATATGGTCGGAATTTCAAATAAGAAATATGAGTTAAGATGTCCTTCTATTTTTGCACTTTCTGAAGGATTTATCTAAAAATTGTCCGATTGAGAGATCCCTTGATCAGTTCTTAGGGAAATACTTTCCCCATTTCCCATATACACAGGTATGAATTCTATTGTCTAATATCAACATTACGTAAGTTAAGTTAAAAATTGAAAGATGTGGAAAAATTGTTTATCTTTTGGCCATTTGAAAAGTACCAAGGATATGAAAATTAAAATGTTTTTGCCCCCTCCCCCTAGCTGCATCTTAGGTGTATTCATACCTGAAAATCGTTGTTTTTTGGTTATTATGCAATTATTTAGATTTTTTTCTTTTTCTCCTTTTTCTCTCCTTTGTTGCCACAATGAACTACAAAAGGGAACAAGTAGAATCTTTCTTGTTTACGAACAAGCCCAACGAAATGATTGTAACAACCACTTTGTCTACATCTAGTCGTTGAGCAATACAACAGCTTATGTTCAATAGCGTTATTGAATAGATGTAGACTAGTGAAATTATTCAAGAATTAAATGATTATTTCCGAATCAGAAGAAAATAAGGATTCCATAAATATGTCAATAGTCAACTAGAGGGATAAATATGACAGAATAGGATAGCTTAATTGTTCTTTCTAAAAAGAGGCTTTTGTAGGTAAGTCAAGCAAGTCATAATTTCAAGTGTTTAATCTTTAATCATTTTCATAATATCCATATTAATGAAGAGTTTCTATAACGTTGTTTTGGGTAGGCCTCTGATAACTAAATAACAAAAAGTAAATCACCTTCCGGCAATGTAGGTATAACCAGGACAACAATGTCGACGAAAGCAGTCAGTCCATTCGCCGTTGGTGTTACATTTATACCGTGTAACTATCACAGTATTCGAAGGACATTCCACAGCATCTGACCTGAAAAAGTCGAGTTGAAAATTTAAGCATAGAGATATAGCTATTTTTTTTAGTGCATAGTTTTTACAGAATAGAAATCAAATTTTTCGATAATTCAGGTTCTCTTCCGCAGAAATCGGTTATTAAATTTTAGTTAGCGCATTATACGAAAAGTACCAGTTTCCGGTTCCAGTTTCGAATTCCAATTGGAATGCATATTTTACAATGTCACTTTTCATGCATTTTCTATAGACGATCATGTTATTTATTTCCGTAAGTCCACTAAATTTTTGGAATATTAATTTTTATCAAACAGTTCAATAGTAACCAAAACTTTAAAAATGGAAATTTGATAACAATAGTTACGTCAGAAGAATTGCATTTTTTCGCTGATTTTAAATATTTAAGTTTCATCAAGTTTATTTTTATTCGTCAAAAGTTATGAGCCTGAGAAAATTAGACTTATTTTAGAAAATAGGGGGAAACCCCCCTAAAAGTCAAAGAATCTTGACGAAAATCACATCATGAGATTCAGCGTATCTGAGAACCCTACTGTAGAAGTTTCAAGCTCCTATCTACAAAAACGTGGAATTTTGCATATTTTGCCAGAAGACAGATCACGGATACGTGTTTATGTTTTTTTTTTCCCAGGGTGATCGTATAAACCCAGTGGTCCTAGAATGTCCCGAAACCTTTACTGAGTTTTACTGCTGATGATGGACACTGTTATATACCCAGTTAAAAAAAATTATATCTGTTTCACTGTCAATTAAAATGTTCAATCCCTATTTTGAACTGTTATATTTTCGTTTCTAAAACCCTGTATAAGTAGTGTTAATTAAATTAGATGAATAACTGGCTAATGTTAATTGAAGCATTTTTTGTTATCAAAAATCAATATTCATGAAAAATTTAAGCTCAACTGGGTGTTAGGAACTGAGTAGAATATTACTTAAATACTAAAATAAAAAAAATTAAACAGTATTTGACTTAGGCGTTACTAGTACAATTCGTCATACTGGTGAAATTGCCAACAAAGGACCCTTACTATTGCCCAAACACAGGACCTTGTTATTCGTCAATTAAGATAAGCAACTATATCGATCAGGATGGAGCATAAAACAAGAGCATTCCTTGTTGGCTTTTTTTTTACTTTTTTATAACGGCGATTAAGCTACAAAAAGGCACCAAACCTTTTTATAACAAAATTTAGGGTAATACCACCTTTACCAATTTTTTCTTGGGAATTAATGTCAAATTTATACCCTTAAAGAGTTTTTTTTTATAGTAGTACTTCCAGAATAATATTGAGTAATTGTTGAGCACATTTAAGGAAAATACAAATGACACCCATGTCCCCTGCTGTTTAACAATTCCCTCGGGACTTTTTTTTCCAGGTGAAGCAAACTAATTTGTAAATTTTTATTAATAAGTGCTGCTCTCGGTCAAACCTTAATAAATCTAAAGAGATGCATTAGCCCTTTAAATTGCTTTATGAAAAGAAAAAAAATAGAGAGAACTTACGTAGAGGCAAATTCAGCACCAGTTTCTTCAGGTTCATTTATATAATATCCATCTTCTTCTTGAAGTGCAAAGCCTTTGTTATTTAAAATAAAACAGAAGAACAGAACATGTTTGTATAGCATCCTCGTAAACGACTGAAGCATTTTCATCTTTGAAATTTTCCAGACAAGAAATAAACATCGAATGAAAAAATCCAGATGCCCAAAGTTTCTCAAGTTTTTAAGTGTTTACAAGGCAAATCAGCCACGTAGCTTTTAAAAAACACCTGACCAGGACCCCGATAGGTCGAAGTTTTAAACTATTGCTAATTTGAGATTTAACCCACTGTATCAAATTCAGTAAGCTAAATTTGGAAGATTCTTCATTCTGTTTCTGATAGAATATCTCATCATGTTGCCACAATCACAAGAGACTCGTATTTTTTCCGATGGCGTTATTTCTCTATGCCTAGCTCGCAGATATTCTTAGAAAATGATTCGTTTGCTAAGAAACTAGTCCTAAACACCGTCCTGACGGACTAAATAAGAGGTTTCACAGATTAGGCCTGCGATCTAATCAATGCCCATTTACAATGTAATTTTATTCGTATCAAGATTTAGCTAGCACTGATTTAATCCAATTAGAATTTTTCAGCTAATTATATAAATAATCTGATTGGCTCAAAATAGCACTAACAAAATGTCCCTGTTAGTCAAACCTCATTAGGAATGGGGCTTAATTAACACTTAACGTAACCCAAACGATTACACCCAAAGCCCTATTAATGCAGATAGTCATTTTAATTTCTTTATCGCAACAAAAAATAACAAAAAAAAAACAGCTAAATGTGACCAAATTACGGTTCGTGAGCCACTTGGGGCTCTTAAAATACGGCTCTAAAAAAATACAAAGAAATTAAATAATATCTAAAAATTCATTAAAATTGTAATAAAATTGGAAATAGCACATATAATGTATAATATTGTACATAAAATGTGTTGCAGGTGCATTACAAGCATACATGCTATCTACAAGCGAAAAAGAGCCTTCTTGTAGCAAAACCTAATATATGTATGTATTTATTTGAAGACGAACTCAATGAAATAGAAATTTATAACAGCTAATATAATTATATTTTAAATTTATTTTGGCTCTTCTAAAACAATCTCCGAGCCCGCATAACCGTTTGTCTGATCAGGGAAAACATTTTTATTTTCCTTTTTATCTAAGTAGAAAAAAATCAACTGGCCGTTTTCTCCTGAACACATCGAAATAAGTAAACCATAATAGGGTATTAGAAGTCATACCAGAGGCAAAACATTATCTTGCAATATGATACTTTCCGTTACGGTTTTAAATTCTCTACTGTTGCAATTTGATTCTACACCGTCTTTCTAGCTGTGAGATCTTAACTGATAGTAAATGCGTCTGACCTTATTTAGGCCACAAAGAAATAATGTTGGTCAATTAAAAGAATTTCTTACGATTGAGGCCAAAAGTAGTGCAAAACTTTTTGGAGGGATGAACTGTAAATTATCCGGACTAACAGAATTGCTTGTCCTGAAAAATTACTGTTCAGGAAAAAATTTTACTGTCAGATAGCCTAGTCTTTTTCTCATCATTTTCAATGTAAGCACAGGTAAGTGAGACTGAAGAATTTAAAATTTTGGGTAGCGTCATTTACATTTTTAGAAGAAGCGTCTTTTGGTTCCCATGCTTAAGCAGGTGATTAACTCTTTTTGCTCATAAGCAATTTGAAAATTGACTCAATAAAGATTTGCAAGTTAAAATTTAAGGGGTCTGTTCAGAGAGTAATCTACTTTTTTAGAATACACAAGCACACACACACTTTCATCATACCGTTAAACCACTGCTTTAATTAACCCCTAACCTCACAAAGGCACTTTGTGGATGGTGCAGTGGCTTATTGATAACTGACTTATTAGCGCACTGGCTCTGTTCATAAAATCTTGCTACCGACCACTTTCTTTTGGCATGGAGGCAGAGGCAGTCCTAACAGTGATGTCAATTCATCCAAATGTAGGGGGGGGGGGGCAAAATGTATTTTTTAAAATTCAGAGGTGGGATTTTGCTTTTTTTTCTAATATTTTAATACCAAATGAAAAAAGACGTTTTCAATGAAAAGGCCTAATGCATTTTTCAAGATCTAGATTGGGGATGGGGGTTTGAAAAAGTCCCCCCTCACCTCAAATTGACACCAGAGTCACACCCTTTTCGCGTTTGGGTGTTTTCACCTTTAGCAGTGAGACGTTTTTGCAGTTTCTACACTATAAACGCATAAAGCCGTCGATCGAATAGAGGCACAAAAGTTCTCCCTGAAAACCAAGAAAATAATTTGAAGTGTCGAAAGCTATTTCGTTGGTTTGGGTAAATTTGGGTTATTAGATGCGTATTGAATGGGGAAACCTTTACATACAAACAAGTCTGAACTAAACTCGGTCCCACTATTTCCAAACGCGGTGGTTTGAAGTCTCGTGTGACAAATTTCTACAAAGAGGGAGGTCTTAATGAACTGATTCATTCTATTTTAAAACCCTATTTCATGAATACTCGAGATTAAGGTTGGTTTCAATGAACATATAGTGTAGTAAATATAAAGGTAAACATATAGCAAGCAATAGACAGTATGTTAAAACTTTGAATCAAATCATTCTATTTTAAAACCCTATTTCATGATTACTCCAGATTAAGGTTCATGTCAATGAACATGTAGTTTAGTAAATATGAAAGTGAACATATAGCAAGCAATATTCAGTATGCTCAAAATCTGAATCAAATCATTCTATTTTAAAAGCCTATTCCATGATTACTCCTGATTAAGATTCGTGTCAGTATGTTAAAAATCTGTCAGAGCCTAATTATAATCGTCATTAAAATCATAAAATAGAGCTATTTCTGGCCAATATTTCAAACTTTTCCCATGAGATGGTCCTTTGGGTCAATTCTAGCCACTCCCTCTTTGTGCAGGCATGACCTGTGGGGCGCATCCTGAAAAGTAGTATTTTTCCAATGAGACAGCTACAGTTCTTTATTAGCGGTTACTACTACGGCTACCTTGATAGGCCTCGTTTCTTATTAGAAGGGAAACTATTACTTTAAAAAAGAGAGTAAAAATCTAACATAGGAAGTAAAAAAAGAAATTTTAATTACAAAATCAAAATCAACAGACATATAAAAAATACCATATCACAAAATTTACAAATAAATACTTATTTGTACTGTACATGTAGTACATACATGAAAAAAGAATAAAATTACAAAGGTACAGAGAAATATCTGCGATATACTTCTGAATATAAAATGAGAATTATCAAAAAATAAATCCATCATGAGTAAAGCTTTAAGAGTTTAATTCATTTGTATGGCAACATAGGACTAAAACATAAATAAACATAAAAACCACTATAAACATCGTCGGATCTCAACGCAAAGACAGCGTCTGATACGCTTTTTCCAAAACTAATTATTGTGCTTGGAGTTTTCTAATGGATACCAAATTCCCTAATTTACAGAGATATGTTCTAGCGTGAATCGTAAATAACTCATTGTCAATAAAACCGCACAAATATTAGAATTACTCTCTATATTTAATTACAACAATATTACAGCAAATTAAAATTGTCCAATTAGACATATGTAGTAGTTTTTATAAATCTAAAATGAAAGCCAACTCCACGAGGTTGAAAGTTCCGTAAGACCGCGAGAATTAAATAAATAGACGAATTCAGAAGTTTTCTTTTCACCACCATCTCTGAGGAAAGGAAGATCATTTGACAGTTAGGGAAAGCGTTGTTGTAACCCATTGATCACCAAACCTTTTTTTTGAGTGCATTTGAACCTTGGACTTCAGTAGTTTAACAAAAGTCAACCTGAGAAGTTTTGCATTCTGTTATTGAGTTGTGTCAGCGCACGGATGCAGGAAATTTGACTTGCAAATTTTAGATTCTTTGACAAAGGTGATAGTAGGCTGCTTAAAGTGGACTCAATTTAAGTTCCTCAAAAATAAATTTCTAAAAACTGCCTTACCAACAAAGTATCAAGCTTTCAGCGCTCGAATTTTATCAGAACCACGGTATCTACGGTTGACTTGACTGCAATTAAGTCAACTATACTTTTATCGAAGGTCAAGGTTAGAATCCATTATCTATAGTCAAAGAACATTCATAAGGTGGCAAAACATGTAATATACATATTTATCAGCCTTCTTACTAAATAGAAATACAGACAACTGTTAGCAAACATTGTTAATATACTGTTGAACTGCGAAATTTATGTAAACATAAAAAGCGCCACATTTCAAAATGCAAATAGCTACCAAACTATATAAATAATTCAGTTAGGTATTTTCTAAAGAAAAAAAAACTGAATTTGGAACAAAGTACACTTAAATTTATGATTTCGTGTAGCTCTATTAAAAAAGAAAGAATAAATGTTAGCTATTCCTTTTTTAAATTTCCTATTCAATTAATCAGTTTCTGAGAATTGTTAACTAACAATTTTTAGTAGATAATACATCGGTCTTCAATAGCTGACAGGCAACTGTTGATAGATATTGTTATTATACTGTTGACCTGCGAAATTTATGTAAACATAAAAAGCGTCACATTTCAAAATGCAAATAGCTACCAGACTATATAAATAATTCAGTTAGGTATTTTCTTAAGAAAAAAACAACTGAATTTGGATCAAGTACACGTTTGCTATACAAAGTCTCATCTCCTTGTTGAATTCCATGACATTTTTCCTCTTACTGAAAGTACCTTACAGCAATTGACGATGGCAGTATGTTGTCTTGTTTTTATATTTTTTCGACAAAACTTCAGCAATAGACAACTTTTCACTTATCTCTTGCTCTGTCACTCCCTCTAAAATATACGGATAAAAATACAATACACAGTTTCAACACAGGGTGCCGATTCACAAAAAAGGAGGTGTATAAAAGTGTGTGTATAAAATGTCTAGAGGGCAGGATAGACTCTAAAATTCACAATTTTTCAGGAATATTCAGTAAAAACCTCCTTTGAAAATCCAGAAATATATTTTCTAATTCAAATGTATTTCAGTTGCAGTATACAGTTTGTTTGTAACAAAATTCTCTAGAATTTTTTGAAAATTTTCAAAAAACTCTTGTTAAAAATAGGTGACGCTGGTGAGGATTTCGAGTATATTTTGAAATATTTCCAAGAACCGTAAAACGTTATGACAAATAGACAATATTTTTTGAAGTGCCAAAAATGAAATTTTTTTAAGATTTTATAGCTGGATTATTTTGGTTGCTACAAAAACACACCCATCATTTTAGGAAATTTTCTAATACTTTAAGGCTGACTTATATATAGGCCTATCTTATGTACCTTAGACTTGAAGAAAAGAAGTCATCGAAAAAAAAACAACAGTAATTGTAATCTTCATTTAGCAGAATCATCATGATTCGGCTCTGCAATCAGGTAAGAGGACGTTGAATTTTGTGTTTGGGTGAAGGGGGAAAAGTATTTTCCCCTAGTCCTCACAGGAGTATTTGCTATAGTTTTTAATTCTTGTCGTCCAACATACTCTATGCCCAGTTTAAGAAAAGCAAAGAATAAAAATGTGCAGACAAGAGACGGGTAGGTGGGAGGGGGAGCAAGACTGATAAATATTATAAATTCTGGCGAAATTACTATTGACAATTACTTATGTGATTAGACAAGTGTTGAAAGCTCGTGCGCAGCAGGGGCAATAACACTTAAGTCCAGGGTGGCAGGAGGTATTCCATTAGTCATAGCAGGATCAAGTGGAGAACCCATCTTTCGGCTAAGAATAGTGTCGTCATATTCAAGCCCAAAATGGGGAGATCCAGTTTGAGACGGACTTCGTGTAACTCTTGACTGCTCCTGAAAATAAGATGAAGTTATGAATAGAATATCTAAAGCCGGAATAAAACTAAGAAAGAAATGTTGAGAGACTGATCTATGGGAATTAGGGAGAAATGGAAATACAAAAAAAAACAAAAAAAACACGAATCATTCGCCTCTACCAAACGCATCTTCAGCTCTAGACATAAACTATCTAAAACATAACAATTTAAAGAGAGAAAAAATCAAAGAAAAACAAAAATATATAAAACGATCCAACAAATATATATATAAAGAATAAACAAACCGCAGTAGTAGATGTCAGATCACAGTAATAGAAAATATTCACTATTAAGTACTTCTATGAGAACATAAAAGCAACTGGCGAAAATAATAAAATAAGTATTAATGCATTAAATAATAAGTATTAAGAAGTATCATAAAATAAGTATTAAAATAAGTATTAATAAGTATAATGGAGTTTTTGAGGAGATAACATGTTAAGAAAACAATCCTTACTTCATAATATGCAGAACAATTGTAGTTAACACATTTTGAAGGCGCTACCGCTTTAATTTGCATCCAACCCCTCCCCCCTAATACTTGGGGAGGGGAGGAACCAAAATCTTCTTTGATTTATATTTTTTCCTTTGAAGGTAAAGAAATATTTTATTAAAAAATTAAATATTTTTATTTTGAGGGATATCATACGTGTTACCCCTTGTGCCTATTATTCTTTTTTTCTTCTTGTTTTTGAATAGTTTACTTGGTAGAATTTTGTATGGCTTTATCAAACTTTATAAATTGTCTATTGATTTCTTCAAATAGATAGAAAATAGCTCCCTTACATAAAAAGGGGAATTAAACATGCTAATAATCATCGGCCGATTTTAATACTTTCACCTTGTTCAAAACTGTTAGAAGAAATAGTAAAACTTTAAACCATTGAGTATGTTAATTTTTTCGGTCATGAAATTTAATTTCTAGGATTAATTATGCTGGTCTCTTGATAGTTTTATATCGTAACTAGCTGTTGGGGTAAAGCGAAGCGCCACCCCAACACCCAGTTGGTGGGGGCGCTTCGTTTTTGAATTGGTATATGATGAAATAAATTTTTCATTTTTTCCTTAAATTTTTCGTATTTTTTCCTTTTCTATTTTTTATTTTTTTTTTGGTTTTTACCTTTTTTTATTCTTTTTAGCTTTTTTTAGTTTTTTTCTTTTTTGTTTTTTTTTTCTTTTTTAGTTTTGTTTTTAGTTTTTCTTTTTTTAGTTTTTATTTTTATTTTCATTTTTATTCTTTTTATTTTTCTCCTTTATTTTTCAGTTTTTTTTTTCCTTTTTTTTTTTTTTTTTTTTTTATTTTATTTTTTTAGTTTTCTTTTTCTCCTTTATTTTTCACTTTTTTTCCTTTTTTAGTTTTATTTCTTTTTTAGTTTTTTACCTTATTCTACTTTTTTTTTAGTTTTTTAGCCTTTTTTAGTTTTTATTTTTTTTAGTTTTTTTTTGTAGTTTTTACCTTTTTTATAGCTTTTTCAGTTTTTTCTTTTTAGTTTTTTGTAGTTTTTGCCTTTTTTTATTTTTTTAATTTTATTTTTATTTTTTAGTTTTCTTTTTCTCCTTTATTTTTCACTTTTTTTCCTTTTTTAGTTTTTTTCTTTTTTAGTTTTTTTTTCTTTTTTTGTTTCTTACCTTTTTTTTAGCTTTTTTAGTTTTTTTTTCTTTTTAGTTTTTTGTTGTTTTTGGAAAATCATGGAAAATATGAAAATTATATGGAGTAAACATATAAAAAAATTAAAATATGGAAGAAAAAAAAACTATTAATTAGATGGCATTATTCATTAGAAGCATTATTGTTATATTTATTTAAAGGATTTGTTCAAGTAAGTAAAATCGTAAATCACGCTTAAAGTCTTAAATGGCAATTATGCTTGGGTTGATGTTACAAAAATTAGATTGTGACTCTCATTTTGTCAGCTGTCGTCAATTGATTTTTTGTGTGTGGCTCAAGACAATCGTTCTTTTTTTTTTTTTTTTACATTATGGCCAAGGAATCCAAAAGGATTAGAGACACCTGCCCATGCAAAACCACTAGGAGAATTCCTTCCACGATACAGTATTGATTCCCTTAGTCATCCCCCGTAGAAAATCCCCCCATGGTCGATTCCCCTGATATCTAAAATTGAACAGCCAAAGGGTAAGTATGACAAATAAAAAGAATGAAAAAAACGTTTGCATTTTGGAATATTGTATCTAATTTCCAGAATGTACAAAAATATTTTATCATTGATACAATATACAGCCTAAAATATCCTACAGTATTTATTATTATATTTTCACTTGTTTTATTTCTTTTTTTCGTGTTTTTGGGAGATGGGTTATCATAGCTGGGTAAGATAACGGTTACAGAAAGTAATTTGAAAAAAATAAAATATGTGGCAGCTGTAGAAGTTCCTTGATCGACTTACTTTACTTCCTTATTTACTTGTTTACTTACTTGCTATTTACAGCAAGACAATGCGTTTTTATCTTCAAAAAAATCCAATGTTGTTCTTTTAATTTTGATTTTCAATTTTGAATTTTCAATTTCGAACTTGAAATTTGAAAATTCGAATTTTGTTTTAAAACAAAAATCAAAATTCAAATTCAAATGCTTCATGGGAATTATATTCTCTGCAGCTTTGGGAATGGCTTGGGGAATCGAGACCAAGCTTTTAAGTTTTGTTGTAAGAGAGGGGGAAGGGGAGGTCAAAAGGATCTCAAATCTTGACTTGGGAAAGAGGACAAGCAGATTAAAAGATACTTCACGTATCCAGGTCATTGAAATAGCATATCTGACATATCTCGGCAACGGGTTGGGGATGAAGCTAAAACTTTCAGGTGCCGTCGGAAAAAGGAAGGGGGAAGTTGAGGGAAGGGACATCAAATATTATGTTGGAGCAGGAGAAAAGCCAGAGTTTTTTTTTGTCTCTGAACTGCCAAAGCGTTCTAGCACTATAAGCTCCTATAGGACTTATAATATGCGCAGAGCTAGGGTGTAAGGCATATCAAAAGACATGCGTTTTCAGGTTATCTAAATGGTGTATGTAAAATAAATCCGGAAAAGCTTGGGGCACCACATTGAAACTTTGAGGATTGTTGAGAGGGGGGGGGGCAAATGAGCACTGAAATATGAACTGGGGGAAATCGTCGAGGTATATCTAAAGAAAGTATGTGCATCCAGATAATAAAAAAACAAACAATACATTCAGTATCTCAGGAACACGTCAGGACATGGGTCTGAAGCAGTCAGGTAGCGTAGGAGAAGGAAGAGGGGGTGGACAGGAGAAAATTCCAATTTTGCGTTAGGGCGAGGGGCTAAATATGTTTTGCCACCGGCCAACCTAAAACTTCTCACACTATAAGCTGCTATAAGGCTTAGAATCTTTTCACGTTTAAATAGCGAGCTAAATCCAAAGACGCTATGCTTCGTCAGTTTGTCAAAATAGCTCATCTGCACTATCTCGAAAACAGCTTGGGAGATCAAATTGAAACTTTCATGGAACATTTTTTTTAGGAGAAGACATTTAGACCTTAAATATTAACTTGGAAAGGGGGAAGAGGGGCTAAACAAAACAAGATACTCGCAATACATTAAGCAATACATCATGTCTACATCAGAAACTTTCAGGGGCTGTTAAGGGTCAAGTAGCCCTCAAATTACAAATATTTCTAGAATCACCAGTAATAAAATTATTCTAAGTAAAGAGCTAACGGAATCTATTCACGGTGAAATAACAACGTAACGAAAAGACACTATGCGTGTCTTTACACGCATAGTGCCAGAATTAATTAATTTAATTCTTTTTATTAATTTAAATATTAATAAAATTAATCCTAGACCAGCATAATTAATCGCCAGATGATTAAAATAGCTTATATCCTGATAATATCCTGAGAACAGCTTCAGGGATCAAACTTTCGGGGAGAGTTGGAGGGACCAATTGGGCCTTGATCTTGACGTAGGGGGGACAGGGGGGAAGGGTATAGAAATTTGGTCTCCAACCTGTTTAAAATAGTTGGCACTATGAGTCCTATCAGACTAGATCCGGTGAAGTAGCAATACAGAATGAAAGAAACCTACCAGCACCGAGGTTGTCAAAACAGAGCATTTGAATTATCTCAGGAACAGCTTAGGCATTATCTTGAAATTTTTAAGGGAGAGTTGGAGGGTCAAGTAGATCTTGTATTTTTTTTTGGGGGGGGGAGAGGATCGTGTAGGTAGATAGAAAGAAACTATGTCAAGATGACATATGTGTGACATCTTGGGAACGACAGGTGACAATTGAACTGGAACTTTCGCAGTGTAGGGGTGAGGAAAGAGCCAAGGGCCTACATGTTTTGCGTTCGGAAGGAGGAGATGTGGGGTAAAAATAACAGTCTCCGATCCATCAAGTTTTTAAACTATATGTCAAAGTTGAACTTTGAATCAACTCACGGTAATACAGTGAGGCAAATCAATAGGCAACATATTCGAGTTAGGTATTGAAATAGTGTATTTTCAATGCCCTCAAGACGACTGGAGGGATCGATTTAAAACTTCCACGTTTTTTTTAAGTGAACGAGGGGGAGTCACATATCATGTTTATGGAAAGGGATAAGGGTGCAAAAACATTTTTCTCCGACTCATTCGTCAGAAAAAGCAAGGATATGTTTTCTTAAAAGCTTGAAATTCATATCCGTAGCAAGAATGTGTCAAAACTTTTTTCCAGTCACTTGCGCCTTGTAATACTTCTGTCCAGTACAGATGCTTGACTTTTAATTCTTTTGATCAATACAAGTCTTATGACTAAAAGACTTGGGGTGCACAAAAACGGGGTCTTATATTTCATCTCTCCAATCAGCTTCAAAGTGGCCTTCTTAAGTTTCTTCGTCAGATGAACTCCAATAGAAGTACTTTTGGGGCTCCTATTTTTCAATAAAGGAATCTGTTCTTTCTTACCTTAACTTTTCATGCAGCTCTAATTTTTTGAAAAGCTTCTGTTTTTGAACTTTTTTTAAAATTAATCTACTAGAAAAGATGGCAGGATCTTGGATTGCTTTGTACTTATTTTTCTTCACCGTCGGTAAACTAATTGTTGATTTCGTTAATGTTTCCGCCACAAAAAGACCTTTAAATCGGTGGACGTCGCTTCAGTAATGCTAAAATTACAACTCTACATTTGCGTTACAAATGCTTCACTAAGGCTCCCCGATATTGACACCGCTGTGATGAAACAGTTAGCCTCAGTATTTAGTTCCGGCGAGCCTGAATCTCATTTTTTTTTCTATTTTAATAAGCGGTAATTTTCTCTCTTTTTTTCTACTGTTGTTTTTTTGCACTTTAAGTGTTTAAATAGTAGCCGTGTTTTCCCTTCATTGGACGCTTAAATCCACGAAAGGAATACACTTACCAACCTTTGTGTCAAGAGGTCACAAATGTCAAGTGACCATTTTTTCTTAGATTTTATACGAAATGCTCACGAAACTCCTCTCCCTCCCCCAAATTTATACGAAACTCCTCTCCCTCCCCCAAATAAACTGTACAATTTTTATTATTACCTTTTATTTTTTTACAATTGAAAAGGAACATAACTTACCCTTTGCCAGATAAAAACATTATGAACCATGGCGCATCCGCAGAATATAATCCCAAGTCCAATAAAAATGGATGTAATTATAGCTGGCGTTGAATGAAACTGTATGATTGTATACAAAATAACACCTAAAAAATATATCTGTTTTTATTAAGCCTTTTGCTGAAAACAAGTAAGACGACAAAATCAGAATCCACACCTTCAAACTTGAATGGCTAATCATTTCTTTAGAGAGAAGTATGACAAGTGGGTAATTCTTACCAAACAGTTCATGGTAAAGAATTGTAAGTATGGAGCGACGCGGTTCAATACCGAAACTCTAAAAAACGGAATTTTGACGTCAATAGATATATCAAAAGAATTGGCTTACTTTGCTGATTTTAAATAGATAATATTCATTAAGTTTACTGTCATCCATCAAAGGCTATGAACCTGAGAAATATTGTCGAATTAACAAAAAAGGGGGGGAACAGCGTATGAGAGAACCCTACAGTAGAAGTTTCAAGCTCCGATCTGCAAAAATGTAGGATTTTGTATTTGTTGCCGGAAGAACACGGACGCATGTTTTTTTTTTTTTTTTTCAAGTGTGATCGCATAGCCGATTGTCTTAAAATATTGCGAGGCTCATTCAATCAGAAATCAAAAGTTTTAGTGTTCTTTTTAAATAACCGAACAGTTGGAGGGCAACTAACCCCCTCCAACGCCCTTTTTCCAAAAAAATCGTCTTATCAAAGTTTTGAGATAGTTGTTTTGTTTAGTATAATTGAAAAGTACAATAACTACATCTTTGAAGATGACATGACCCCCCAAAACCACTGGAGGAAGGGCCACAAGTTACGAAATTTGCCCATTGTCCACATATAGTATTTGTTACAGGAAAGTGTACCGGTATTTTTCAGATGAGAGGAAATTTTCTGGGTATGGATTTTCGACGGAGAAAATTTCCCGTTGGGATGGAAGTTTTAAGTGTGGACTTCCCAGGGGAAAATTTACACGGGAGAATTTGACAGAGATCGTATACGAAATTTCATTTTATTTTTCTTACTTTCTCGTTGGCGATCCCATTTTACATGTGTATTTAGGCATACTTTGAAGGAATTGTCCAGGGAAAATTTTTTTTTCCCAGGAAGGAATTGTTCCAGGGAAAATAGTTGTAATTGTCGGGGAAAGATTTTCAGCAGAGTTGGAATTCTCTAGAAATTCTTCATGGGAGAAATAGCGCCAGGAGAAATTCTCCATGGGGAAAATTTTCAGCGGGAAAACTTTCCATTGGGGGAGGGGGATTTTCGGGGAATATTTTCCACACAAAGGGGATTCCCCCGTGACCTTAAAGAACATTAGACATCAAATAAAAACAAGTGTTTCTTCAAATTAAAGTACGCTAAAGCAAGACATTTTCTGGGGGGAATTCGAAGCGAGGATGAAATTATTCGGGAGTAACTTCCTGGCAGAAGCATTTTGCGTTGCAGGAACTTTCTATGGAGGGACTTTCCACGGACAGGAGCGGATTAAGTTTTAATGTTACTTTTTACTGTTCAGTTGAAAAAACTTGTTTTTCTTGTTTGATCTGTCTTGACTCGGATATTCCATATACTTAGATCATCTAATATACGGTATACATCATAATTTGCCTTTTTTAAGCATTTTTTTTTTAGCAAAAAAACTATTGTACTAAAGTTTTTTATTTTTTTCAGTCTCCTATATTTAATACTTAAAAAGGGTTCTATCAAAGGAGGTTCTTCATTTTAGGCAAAGTGGCACAGAGTTAGGTTGTAAGGTGTGTTTTTCTTTTTAAATAGCAACATCCATTGGGTGACAAGGAATGGAGACTAAAGTTAGTTTAAGAAACGTGTTTTCAAGGAACAGTTCAATTTTTCCTAAGGAAAAATTCTTTTGTGATATATCATTTTGAATGGTCCAGTGGGTTGGCAACTACATTGTTTAACACTTTTGTCGGCGAAGGCGACCAAAGGTTACTGTAACATTTCCCGTTGCCTAGCAAACGTAAATCTAGTATTGCGTGACGGACTAGTATATGTACATTAATGTAGTAGCATTACTATATGTACATTAATGTAGTAGCATTAGGATATGTACATTAATGTATACACTAGGATAACGTAAATCTGTTTCAGGTCCAGCTATTATCATTCGTTATAATTTCTGTTCGCTTTAGGTTTGAAGCTTTTGCTACTAAATGGTAAAATTTATAATTTAAAATTACAGAACAAAAACGCAGACTACCAAAGTTACGACGACAGTAGCCGAGGGGGTAGAGGAATGCAAGTGGTTATTTTTAGCAACATTGCCATCAATCCTAAAATATTTCAAAAGTAAACGTTCCTATTGCTTTTATCGGCCTAGAAACGTCATAAAAAGTGAGAGAAAAAAGCTCAAATTCTATTTCTCCAAAGATATTATTTGTAATAATTTGTAATAATACACTATTTGTAATAATATATATTTCAAATATATTGAAACATATAGATATTATATACAAATTTTATTATATACATTTATTATGTACACTTATATTATATACATTATTATGTTTTTATATTATATTACATTATTATTATTATATTATATATTTACTGTATACATTTATTATATACAAAGTTTATTTGTTGTGTAAAAATTATTATTTTATAAATCGGTCATTTATTAGGTAATAAATTTTAATTTTTAAGGAGAATGTAAAGTGACAGAAATTTACATGCTAACCTTGCAAATAACAAGCACTAGAATTATTTAAGACCTTTAAGACTCTATCTTTAAGACCTACGTCAAGGGGTCAAGTAGCAGAAATTTCAGGTTAAAAATCTGCATTCATGTTGTGTCTTTTGATTTAGTTAAAAATTTTCCATCAATATTCTCTAAAATTTTCACCCTCTTACACTTGGTCTAAATTCCGTTGTGTTGTAGTTTGGAAAACTACTTGCTGCAGTTAGACGACCCAAGTTATCTTTTGTTTAACAAGAATTATAAACAATAAAAAAAAGTTTTTTCAACTGAAAATAAAGAGCAGCATTAAAACCTAAAATGAATAGAAATTCTTCCGTATATGAAAGGGGCTACCCCCTCTTCAATACCCCGCTCTTTACCTTTACACTAAAGGTAAAGTACTTTTTACTACTTTAAAAAGCTCTCCATTCTAATAAAACGGTTCGTATGTTTCAGGAGTCGTCCTTAAAGAGATGTGACAAAAATTTAAACTTTAGCGTAAAGAGGGGGGTATTGAAGACGAGGCAGCCCTTTCATATACGGAACAATATCTCTTCGTTTTAAGTTTCCATGTTGCTCATTACTTTCAGTCGATAAAACTTGTTTTTCTAAATGCCTATTAAATTTTGAGCATTTTTCAAATACTAACATGAAATCCATCCGCGTAAAATTTCTCCTGGAAAATTCTTCCTGAAGCTTTACTCCCTCAGAAAAATCTCATCATGGAAAATCCACCCCTCCCCCAGGAGACTTTTCCCCTTCGCAAAAAAAAAGAAATTACTTACATTTCCCAATAACAAATATTGAGTGACCAATGGGGAAATTGCGTAACTTAGTGTCTAAAGCCCTTTCTCCGAGGACTACGGGGGATCATCTCATCCCCAAAGACATAGTTATCAGACCTTTCAACAATGCTGAATCAGATAGCTATTTTAAAATTTTGATCATGCGACTCTGGGGGAAAAGGGGCATGGGAGGGGGACTAGTTGCCCTCCAATCATTTTAGTCACTTAATAAGGACACTAAAACTTTTGATATCCGACCAAATAAGCCTTCTGCTGATAACTAGGATCACTGGTTTGATATGATCACCCCTGGGGGAAAATCATATAAAAACGCATCCGTGATATTTCTTCTGGCCAATAACGCAAAATCTTACGTTTTTGTATATAAGAGCAGGAAATCTCTACAGTAGGGTTCTCTGATATGCTTAATTTTTCTTTATCAGTATAAAAACTTCACTTAAATGACTCTTATAACCAGGAAAATGTCCCAAGGCGCTGATCAAGGGCCCCTATCAAATTTGTTTCGCTAAGCTATAGCAGTAAGATTGTTGTTGTTGTTGTAAAACAAAATGCTCTGCTTTTGCCCTCTGTGTCACGAAAAAATATAAACACATTTAATGTAGAAGCAACACTGCCATGATTTTTTTGCTGGGGGGTTTCTCCCCACAATTTATCTAGGAAAATTGCACCGGAAACTTTCCTTGTCATGGAAAACTCTTCCAGCGGAAATCCCCCCCGTACAAAAACCTAACCAGAAAAAAAGGTCCTTAAAAATACTAATACTAAAATTAGTAATACTAATACTAAAACAATGGGCAAATTGAGTAGCCTACAGCCCTTTCTTCAGAGACTATGAAAACCAAAAGTAACAACGAATTGACAAATATGAATACTTAACTTATTCATTCTTGAAGAAATTGCTCAAATTTCGGCGGTGGATCGTGATCTCTTGGAGTAATAGGAAAAAACATAATGAGTTAAAAATTACCTTAGTCAGCGGTAACATAGACAGGATTTTCATATAATCATATAGAGGGCACAAAACCATGATTGAAAAAAAAAAGTCCGACAAGGGATTTGAACCCTTGACTTTATGATTAAGAGATTCAGGATCTACCGACAAAACTAACAGGGATAGTAATACAATTTAATCTATTGATTGTTCTAGCAGCATAATTGTGTAACTTACAGCACTTTCCCCAGGGCCTATGGGGGTCATGTCATCACCAAAAGTGTAGTTAATGGACCTTTCAACAATGCTAAACAAAATGGCGACTCAAAATTTTGAGCAGATGACTACTTTGGATTAATGAAAGGGGGGGGGTTGTTAGTTACCCTCCAATATATTTGGTCAATTAAAAAGGACCTAGAAATTTTTATTTCCATTTGAATGATTCTCTGCCAATCTTATAAGACCATTGGTTCGGTACACCCCTTGAAAAAAGAATTAAAGAAAATAAACACGTATCCGTGATCTTTCTTCTGGTAAAAAAATACAAATTCTACATTTTGTACATAAAGAGCTTGAATTTTATGGTGTGACTTAAGATTCTTTGACTTTTAGGGGGGCTTCCCCCCTTTTTTGAAAAATCAGGTAAATTTTCTCAGACCCATAAATTTTCATGGGTAACACTAAACTTAATGAATTTTATATACTTGGAATCACCTTAGTAAGCCGATCCTTCCGATGTATGTATTGATATCAAGATTTCGTTTTGTAGTTTCGGCGGTACTTACTTGTTAGTTAGAACACACGCGCTAAATTGCATCGCGAACATGGGACAAGAAACTGGTCAAGCAACTTCTTTATACGAGAAAATTTGTTTTGGCTCGGTTGATAACACATTGTAGGTATATTTTATTTAAGTATTTAGTTGGTATTTTGGTTAAGTTAGAATAGGTTTGTTCGGTTGCGTATTTAATATATGCTGTGCTTTTTCCCCACCTCTACTCCAAATGCCGGAATTTCGGGGTAAGTACACTGGACCAAGTGATCTTCACAAGAACAATACATTTTTGAAAGAAAGGTATTCTTTCTGGAGACGGGCAAAGTGACTTCGGAACTTTGCATTGGTAGTGTTTACAGTTTTATAATTAATAGAAAAGTTTTTCCACAATTAATGAGAGATAGTCAGCCACCTCTTTAGACTCCATGAAACTTACCAAATGACATAAGAGTTAAATCGTCATCTAATTAAAAATGCTCTATAAGGTTTAAGAATTCCTTTTAAAACAGAAGATTGGGTCACAGCAAAATCGAACTTTTTAACCCGACCCCAGTCGGTCCCAAGTCCTTGCTGAAAAGGAAGGAGGGAACGCATCATCTACGAATAAACAAGTATTCTCAAAAATATTGTGTCCGCTACAGCGTCTGCAGTTCTAAGCGACGGGATCCCACTCCCTGGAATAGCGGCGAGATCGACAAGTAGGAAAACTATTCCCAGTGAAATACTCAATTCAATTCAACTCAACTTTTTCTTTATTCAACTCAAAAAATACACAAACAATATTATGCCCCAACAAAGAGCAGAGCTCGTAAGGCTGGGACAGTGCAAAAATATAAGAGAAAACATCAACATCTCATCGTAATAATGATTTCAAAGTATAATACGGTAGAAGACACACAAAATAGAAAAAAACTCATAAAAGATAAGTAAATATATAAATATCGGGCAGGAGGGGCGTGGGAGACCGTCCTGGACACAGGGACACAAAAACAAACACACAAATAAGAAGATCAAATAATTTAAATTTAAAATTTAAATTTCCATCATCAATGGTGAATAATCAAAATTTTAGCAAACAATCTTTAATATTTGCTTTTTTAAATTTAGCTGAGATTTTTGGGATGGATCAAACAGAATTTTATCATTCAGCTTATGATTGTTAGCAATGAAGGGTATTTGGTATCTAATCGAAAACTTTGACCTTTCAGAGCTTACAAAAGGAATTTGATACATCCTAGACCTCCGACAATCCGAACGAGGAAGTAAGATTAACAGAGATTTGTCATAGAAATAATTTTTAGAATTTTGGATTTGAAAATGCCATATGGAAGCATTTAATATTCATATATCATTTATATCTAACAAATTTAAGAAGAGGAATAATGTTTTAGTTTCCGAAACATTTTCAACTTTTGGAGGTCGATGTAAGAAATTTCCAAGTATTCTTATTGCCCTATTTTGTAGTACCTGCAAGGGTTTTATATGCTTCCAAAATGTATTAAGATATACAACTGAGCAATAATTCAAATAAGAAGTAATTAGAGAGTGGTAAATTATTTTTAAAATGGTAAAAGGAAAAATATTCTTCACACGGTACATCGACCCAATATTTTGAGCAAGTTTTAATCTTAAATACTCAATATGATTATGAAATGACAAAAGGGGATCAAGAAAAACTCCTAAATAACGATATGATTGGACCGTACAAATTTTTTGATCACCAACCTGTAGCTCCTCACAAAAAATCTCTCGAGTGGAACGTTTTGAACGACCAAAAACCATAAAATTAGTTTTCTTAAAATTCGGTACTAGTTTATTAGAAACAAACCATCGATTAATTGAAGTAACACTTATAGTCAGATTTTCAATCAATGTCAATGAATTCCTAGCTTTAACTGTTATAGCTGTATCATCTGCAAATAGAACTGCATGGCTAATATTCTCATGCAAACCTCGGGGAAGATGATTAATATAGATCAAAAATAAAAGTGGACCTAATACTGAGCCTTGGGGGACACCAATATCAGTAAGACTTTTTAAATAGTCATTTTTCCACCGACATTTACTGTGATTTTGCGTCCGCATAGGTATAATTTGATAATTTGCAATCCTTTCCCTCTTATGCCGGAATTTATCATTTTGTCAAGAAGAATTTCATGATTTAAAGTGTCAAATGCTTTTCTTATATATCATAGAAAACAGTAGCCACATGGAAATCATCATCTAAACAATCATTTATTTCTAATAAAAGAGCTGCAACTGCTTGTTCTGTCGAACGGTTTGCCCTAAATCCAAATTGATATTTGGTAAAGAAATTTATTTTATCTAAATAGCTAGAAATCCTTTCTTTTAAAATTTTTTCAAACACTTCAGATAATGGCGATAAAATTGCAATTGGACGATATTTACTTACATCAGATTTATCGCCTTGTTTATACAACGGAATTACTCGGGAAATTTTCCATCTACTAGGAAATATACCTGAATTGATACTCAAATTGAAAATGGGGATAAGTGGTTCAAAAATAATTCCGGTAATACTCTTTAACAAATTTGTTGATAATTCATCATGTCCCACTGAATTACCATTTTTATATTTTTGATAATCTTATGAAATTCAGCAAAACTAACAGGGACCAGAAATATGCTCGTATATTCATTGGGAGGTAAATATTCTTTATGCGACCTGTAAGGGGACAAGTCTATTCCTGCTGAAACAATCGCTTGACCAATACCAGCAAAATAATCACTAAACATATTAGCAACATGTTGCGGTTCTCTAGCTTCTACACCATTTGTATTAGTTAATACCTCAGGATGTGATAGCTGTTTATTTTTTCCAATTTTCTCCTTAAAATAATATGAAAAAACTTCGTTTTCTTAAAGAGTTAAAGAGGCTGCGTCCCAAAGTCGAACCTTAAAACGTACAGGAATTAGGAGAGGCTGCCGCCCCCTAAATCCCCCGCTTTTAAAGACTTTTGTACAGGTTTTTTTGTTGTGGGGGGGCTGCCCTGCCGCCCCCCTGACCCCCGCTCTTGGCTTCGGAAAGGCCCTCTTTTAATTAACAAAACAAAAAACCTGTACAAAAGAGTGTTTAAAAGCGGGGGGTTTGGGGGGCGGCAGCCCCCCAACTGCCTCTCCTAATTCCTGTACGTTTTAAGGTTCAACTTTGTGACGCAGCCTCTTTAACTCTTAAGAAAACGAAGTTTTTTTCATATTATTTCTGTACGTTTTTCTACAATCCATGGTGGATGTAAATTAATAATTCCTGTACTCCTCGTACAGGAATTGGGACTGCCTCTCCTAATTCCTGTACCTTTTAAGGTTCGACAATGGGACGCAGCCTCTTTAACTCTTTAAGAAAACGAAATTTTTTCATATTTTGTGGAAAAAAAAACCGCCCGATAAGGGACTTGAACCCTTAACCTTATAAGTCCCACGCTCTACCGACTGAGCTAACCACCTGCATGTGTGTAAATATAACTTTTAAATACCTTTTAAAAATTTCAAATTAACATGGGCTCTTATGGAGAAATGAGTTAATTAAGTGGCTAATGCGTGGTTTCTGGAAAACAGGGAAGGAGTTATCGGATCGAGCTGAAATTTCGCGGATAAGCTCCTGGGCCGTAGGGGACCTTAACTTGTGAATTTCAGCCCGATCGGACAACGTTAAAGGGGGGGGGGGGTGGGATTGGGGGGTCGAAACTTTCGGGGGGTTAAGATTTTCCTACGAAACTTTCAAGGAAACTTACTCGGAGAACTCCGCATCGAATGAGTCTTCGTACACCCAGATCCGATCTCGGCTGTGACCTGTAGGCGTGGCAGAAAAAAAAGAATATGAAAATTAAGTGGCTATGCGTGGTTTCTGGAAAACAGGGAAGGAGTTATCGGATCGAGCTGAAATTTCGCGGATAAGCTCCTGGGCCCTAGGGGACCTTAACTTGTGAATTTCAGCCCGATCGGACAACGTTAAAGGGGGGCTGGGGTTGGTCGGTCGAAACTTTCGGCCAGATTTTCCCCATGAAGGAAAAGTCGGAGGGGGATGAAATTTGGCTGGTTTCTTAGTTGGAGCTCGGGCTACGAAATGCGTCCCTCCCCATCCCTCTGCGACCACTGGAACCGAAGATCGCTTAACATTGTCGTGGTTCGCCTCTTTATAAAGGCACGAGTGTGCCTCCTTGATGAAATTCCAAGTTTTTCGAGGAGAATCAGAATTTTTATATGAATTTTCATAATACACTCTTTCATTTTCCCTAAGAATCCTTACTAACAGATTCTTATAGTTTTTAAAACGTATTACATTTATTTCAGCGGGATACTTCATTTTAATTTTATATAAGCGATTTTTTTCATTAATAGATCTCAAAAGCGATGCATTTACCCATGGTTTTCCTGGTGTATGCCTCTTTCCTTTCAGATTTCTATACGGGCAAAATTTATCAAGCTTCTCAGTCAATATATTATAAAAGTTATCTAAGGATTGATCCGGATCCATTTCATCAGTTACTGAACTCCACCCTACATCACCGAAAAAAACTTCTTTCAATTTTAACAAATTTCTTTCCCCAAAGTCTCTTCGCTTTGTTGACTTTTCATTATGCGGGAAATATCGCAAAAAAATCAGCCATAAGTATGCAGTAATCAGATGAATCATCAGGAATGACATATGTACTAACAGCACTTTCAGGTGAAAAAATATTATCACTTAGTGAATATGACGTATCAGTTATTCTGGATGGTACAAGACATACAGGATATAATCCATGAGATAGCGGACATTCTAAAAACTTCAGTGTTACTATCCAGTCTATTCTGATTAGAAGAAACAAGGTTCATTAAGTCAATATTAAAATCTCCCATAACTAGATAAGAAGTATTAAGACTAGCTAATTTATCCGTGAATTTTTCAGAACAATTTCTAAACTCCATCTGACTAGCTGACGGACTACGGTAAATAACTGCGATTAGAATCTTTTCATTATTTGGAAAAAAACATTCGACAACACAAGATTCAAATAACATTTCAATATTCATCGGCAAAAATTCTAGTCTTGCACGGGCTGGTATGCAACTTTTAATTGAGACACCAAGACCACCTTTCTTTTGCATACTCCTTTCAACATGAAACAATTGATAACCATCAACATGAATACTTTCAATTGAAAATTCATCTAAAAAAGTTTCGGATAAACCGAATATGTCCGTATCTGATGTCGATAGAAAAGTGTCAATTGTATCCCTTGCAGTCCTCCAGCCCCGGCAATTCCAAAACGATATCCTCCTTGTTCTAGAATTTTTCTTTGTCAATCCATTCAAAAATAAATATTGATAAAAAATAAATAAATAAGGACAATTCCAGCACTTGTAGTTGAAATGTCACGTCTGTGAACCAAGACAAGTGGTAATGACAATACAAATCGATCTCTACAAAACAGAAACCCTTTGTTAAAGACAAAACTGAATGAAGGATATGAAGAAACTATATCAGTCCATGACCCCAACAGTTTTTACTTGATCCTAAATTCTGGGCCGCATGATAGAAGCGGCGATTAAAAAGTTTCCAGTACGATTGATTGCTGGATAAAGAAATCTCTTCTCGCATGGGAACTAGTGAGCCAGAGAAAAAGGCACGACTATGACTCAAAGGATAACTTTCCAATACATCCGTCATTTATGCACACGTACCAAGGCACTTGAGTCACTGACATGGGCTCATTTTGCATCGATCTGGAGATTACAAAGCAGAAATGCCCCAAGTGCAGCACAAAGTCTGGAAATGATAGTAAAGTTGTAGCCACAAAGATGCTTCTGTAGTTGACCGTGTGGAAGAGACAATCCCTAAAAAGAATGTTAGACACTGCGAAACAATAAATTATAGCAATGAAAAAAGACTTCTGCATGAAATCACAGAATAAGTTCGCAAGTGTGACGGACTATGATAAGATCCTATCTCCCTATGGAAGCATCTTGGCTATGCCCCAATAAATCAGAGAAAAATTTTTTGTCTCACAAAAGACAATAAAGTCAATTAAGACCAGGGGATAGTCATCAAACGCATCAACCACATTAAAAGAAAAGCTATGAAATAAACAGGTTAAAACTAACTTACGTCCTGATTGCCAACGATTCTGGGAAGAATAGAACCTTCAAAGATAGAACTGGAAAGAAGTGAAAAGAATCATTTCAAAGACCTGCTTCATACAAACATAGGTGGGCAACGTGCAACGAAAACGTGGCCACCAATACTAGAAAAACAAACATAGGAAACGAAATGCCACCGAAATTAGCTTCAAAAATACGCTGTTGTAGCAAAGCAGCTAGATTCTCTGTTTAGACTGGTATGGGGAAGACTCTCCTATCTGAATGGAAGGTGCTAGTGGTAATCCTAGCATTCAAAACAGGATAAATATGAGTCCTACAGCTACCGGGAAGTAATACTTATGATGACGGCTACAAAGTATTCATGGAAATTTTGCTCAACAGGTTCCAGGCAGCAAAAGTTACCGTGATATATGAAAACCAGTGCTCACTTCAAAGACGGAGAGGACTCACTGACCAGATCCGCAATCTTTATCTTATTCTCTAACAGTGCGAACGACATGGCTCCCTCCCATGATTGGCATGTTTTAGGATTTCGTTCTTACTTTCGACTTTGGAAACCTCGAAAACTTATGGTAGATAATAGTTTAAAATTATACCGGTTTGATTTGTATAGCTGCTAAACGCCTGCTATGAGCATTGTAAGCCGACTGCAATAGTGCTGGGAGACGAAACTGAGCTCTTCGATGTGGAATGGTGTAAAGCAGGAATGCATATTGTCTTCCTTTTCAGTTACTTTATAGACTGAAAGCTAGAAAGAGCGCCCTCTTGTTTTTACGGTGTCGTTATTGGTCTGTATATCAAGGTGTCTGACCTAATACGCGGATAAAATTGTCGCCCTTCCTGCTGATCCAGCAACTGCCCAAGCAATTTGAATTGTGTATTTTTCTCGACTTCTGGGTGAGAAGATCAACAAGGTCAAAACTAAAGTCATTGTCCTAAATATACGGTTGGATCACCGGTTTGTAATATACGAGAATTAGAAAAAAAACTCAGTATGTTAACTTACATCGGCTTACTTTTTGACTCTCATTGGGCTGTGATCTTGACATACAGAACTGAATGAACGAATCCCAAACCATCGTCTCACGCATCCACCGCCATTTGGAGAAGCGGGGAGAGATTAGCATGAAGACTAGTCGTAGACTACTGCTGCCAAAGAAAAATCCCCAGGACCCGATAATCCGACAGTCTCAAGCGCTATTGTACATTGCAACACGACTATACATGGTGTAGACATGATGTACGCTGTTGAAGTACACTGTGCCCACCACCATGACTGTCAAACAAAGAAGACTCCGCTGTCTCTGCCATGTCCTCTGAATATTCGGTGACTGTATAATCAAGCAAGTGCTTCTACTGCTTTTTTTCAGATTGGCGTAAGCGACCAGGTGGTCAATTGAAGAATCGACGAGGAACTGTCAGTTACAACTTCGATCCTATTGTTGAATTTCAAAAGTTTGGCAGAAAATGGGACAGCTTTGCCAAAGAGCTGGAATAAGATCACGATAGATGGGAGTCTTCTGAACACTGGGTAGTGCCTGCACCTGGCACGCAAAAAGCAAAAGTAAATAAACAGACTAATAACATTAGAAAATTAAAATATTCTTTGTTCAGATAATACCGCCTTTGGCATCTAGTGCTTACGCAAATAACAACTGGTTAAAAAATTAACCAATAATAAAAAATCCTGTTAGACAACTTCTGGTCCAGTCAGACGACAGGCATAGACAAAACCTTAAAGAATACTCTTATCTTTTGTCATGGCTGGAAAAAATATATTGCCGCCTTCCCTTAAAAACTGAAGTCTAAGTCCTCTTACCCCCCCCCCCCCCAACCAAATCTGTTCATAATATTTAGAACGTATGCAATATCTATTGTAGAAAATGCTTACGTGTCCTTAGGCTTCGGTACCCCTTTAGTATCTTTTTTTTTTAGAAGAACTCTTTATTAACTACTAATTACAAAAACTATAAATACATACAACCGCCCTGGGGAAGGCTCAAAGAGCCTGATGTTGGACTATATCTGTTCATAATATTTAGAACATATGCAATATCTATTGCAGAAAATGCTTACGTGTCTTTAGGCTTCGGTATACCTTGTATTACACGATTGTTTTGCTACCAATGTTTGGCTGGGAGTTACAGACACTCCTAATTATATAAGGCAAAATTCAGCATTTACCGTCAAAGATTACCAACTATCTTTGCTTTAGGCATCAACATTAATTAATGAAGCAGTACAAGCCAGGGAAGCCATAAAAAGTATTTGAAAGCCTTACCAGTCAAGAACACAGGAATTGAGAAGAAAAATCCAGCAATAGCACAAACACGTGTGATGGCTGAGTCCCGAAGAAACTTACTTGTTCTGAAAAATAAAATCAACGAGGTAAAAATAAAGTGAAAAGAAACGAAAAACTAACACATAATATAGAAAAATTGCACTATATGCATGGGGCACGTTCATAGAAGGTAATTTGGGGGGGGGGACCTGTCAAATGACTGAAACAGGTGAATTGCTTAAAAACTAACAGCAAAGTCCGTGGGAATTGAGATGACATTCATAAAAAAGAAGAAGAGCTTGCGTTTACTTTTTTGTGAGGACAGAAGGAAATTTCATTTTCCTTATCCCCAATACAAAATTCCGAAGTCACTTTGCCCGTCCCCAGAAGGAATATCTTTCTTCCAAAAATTTATTGTTCTTGTGAAGATCACTTGGTCCAGTGTACTTACTCTGAAAATTTCACGCCGATTGGAGAAAAACAAGGTTTACCCTATTCTAGGCTTTCACGAATCGATTCAAATCGCTTATTTTCAAAATCTTTGTCCCCTAGGTTGTTAAAGCCCAGTGAGTTTGGCCTATTTTGGGCATCACAAATAGACGCAACAGCTGTTCAAAATATTTTGTTTTCATTTAGGTCTACCTGGCCCTGCCTCCATACCCTGTAAATTACAAACTTATCAGAGACAATCAAAAATTTCGATCCATTTTGGAGTAAAATAAACTAATGCTGCCAAGATTAATCCCAAATTTGTTTTCTGCAGAAAACAAATTTGAAGGCTGAAGAAACTTAATAAAGTCATTTTAAAGCTGAAGGGAGAGACGAAACATAAGACCCATTTGTGAACATCCCAGGTCTTTTAGAATTTGGTCTGGAATAAACAAAACAATCAAAGTCAAGTACCTGTGATGAACAGAAGTACATAGATGGTCAGAAAAAAAGGTTTTGGTTCCATTCTCAGTCGATAGAATTTAATTTTCAAATATTTTCAATAGATAAGGGTTTCTTTAACCCAATTGCTTACACAGGTAAGTTTCAAGCTTCCAATGTAAATTGTCGGTCCTTTTTGGACAAATCAATACAAGGCAAAAATGTTTTAGCACCCATATTCCTTTCCTCAAACATAGCTTAATATTTTGAGTCCCCCTGCCCTTCCAGACTACTCCCTGAAGTTTTAAACTCGACCCCCCTAGGTGTTCCGGAAATATTAATGATACTCTATTTTGACAGCCGGTGTGAATATACTGTCGTTTGTTTTACCTTACTAATTCACTTTGAATAGATTCAAGTTTTGTTTGGGCTAATTGTTCGAAAACTTTTAGACAGTTCGGAGACATGCCTTATTCCCCCCCCCCTTTTTGCCTCTAGAGACGAATCAAGAAAGCCCATTGACTCTTCCATTTTGATAACCTGTATACATAATCTTTGTTTTACCTTGCAAATTTACTTCACGTAAATTACATATTCCATAGGAGCTTGTTGAGCAAAACAGTTTTGAGAATCAGGAACAAAATTGTTTTGCCTCTTTCCCTACCCAAGACACAAAACTTGAAATCCTGTTGCCCAGCCCTCCCTCATCCTTTTCCATACAACACCCGAAAGTTTCAACTTCATCAACTGAGCTGTTCCCAAGATTTGACATATATACTATTTCTAAGACATGGATGTACATTGTTTCTTTTGATTCAACCCTGTCCCTGTCCCTGTCCCAAGTCAACATTTGAAGTCCCTTCACCCCATCCCTCTCCAACACTCCCTAAAAGTATCAACTTAATCCCTCAAGATACCATATTGCACATATGCTATTTCAATGAACAGGACACACATAGTGTCCTTTGATCTTTCTCTCCCCTCTTTCCAAATCAAATTTGAGATTCATGACCTTGCCTTCCCCTAAAAAAATTCCTGAATGTTTAAACTTGATCCCAGAAGACATTCCCAACCCGAGACATAGCGAATAGTTTGAATATTCGGGTGCAAAATGTCTTTAGACTTACTCAGGTACCCATGTCGTTTCCAGATCATATACCCTTGTGAAACTCTGGGAATCTTAGCCTAGGGAACGATCCTTAAGAGCTCCGCTACTACTTGCCCCAGGCAATGTGGGGGTTATGCCAACTTCAAAGGCATATTTATTGGGTCTTTCGGCTATTTTGAAAAAAATGGCCACCTCAAAAATTTTGATTCGATGTCTTTTGGGGTCAAGAGGCCCAGGCAGCAAAGACAGCAAGGGAGGGGGCGAGTTGTCCTCCAATCACTTTCGACAAGTGCTTTAACTTCAAATCAAATTAGTCTTCTCGAAAGTTTTGGACAAATAAAATGAGTCTCCTCGAAAGTTTTGGACCCCTCCTTCCATACGAAGTGACCGGGAAAAATAAAATGAAAACTTAGGGTACTTTACTTAGACAAGCCTACTGCGCTGCATCTGATAAAAATAAACAGATTTTCGAATTGTCCGTGGTAACAAAGTGTAAGTAAGGAACGACCCGGCTCAATAGTAACCGAAACTCGAAAAAACGAAATTTTCGTACCAATAGATACATCAAAAGAATTGGTTTTGTATGCTGATTTCAAATGTGTAAGTTTCATCAAGTTTAGTATTACCCATCATAAGTTACGAGCCAGAGAAAAGTTGCCTTTTTGGAAAAAGGGAGAAACACCCCCTAAAAGTCATAGAATCTTAATGAAAATCATACAATCAGATTCAGCGTTTTCGAAAACCCTCTTGAAGAGGTTTCAAGCTCCTATCTGCAGAAATGTGGAATTTTGTGTTTTTTTGCCAGAAAAAAGATCACGGATCCGTGTTCATTTGTTGTTTTTTTCCCAGTGGTGATCGTATTGACCCGATGGTCGTAGAATATCGCAAGATGGCTCATTCGAACAGAAATTAAAAGTTCTAGTGGCCCTTTTAAGTGACCAAATCGAATAACTATGTCTTTGAGGATGACTTAATCTTTCCCAGCCCCGGGGGGAAGGGCTGCAAGTTATGAACTTTGCCCATTGGTTACATATAGTATTGGTTATTGGGAAGTATACAGATGTTTTCACGGGTGATTTTTTTTTCCTGGTGGGGTGAGGGGTCGGGGGGACGGGGTTACGAGGGAGCATCTTTCCATGGAGCAATTTTTCAGGGAAAGAGAATTTTTCCATGAAAGGGCCACCGGATTTCCCAGCATTATTTAAAAAAAAACGATCAAAAATTAAATAAAAAAACAAGTTTTTTCAACTGCAAGTAAGGAGCAACATTAAAAATTAAAACGAACAGAAACTATAACGTATATGAGGGGGTTCGCCCCCTCGTCAATACCTCACTCTTTACGCTTAAGTTTTTTTAGTTCTTTCAAAAGAGCTATTAATTCAAATTAAACAGCCTTTGTGATTCCGCGGTCATTCTTAAAGAATTGGAACAAAATTCGAACTTTAGTGCAAGACATATTGACGAGGGGGCGAACTCCTTATATACGTAATAATTTCTTTTCGTTTTAATGTTGCTCCTTACTTTCAGTTGAAAAAACTTATTTTATTTAATTTATAAAAGGATTTTCTCCAGAATTAGAGTCTTTTACCAATCAGGTAAACTAAGATTATAGGACTATACGAAACAGAGAAGTATAGAAATAATCGTAAAAATCATGTGAAAGGTTTTTGTTCCGTGTCTGTTTCTTATCATACACAAAAACGTTTACATACCATCAAAACTTTAGATGGGTATTAGGATCGGGGATTTTTATATTAGAGCATAAAACCCAAAAGCACTTTCCAGGCCCTAACTTTTCAATTTCCTTGTGAATCCTTTCGGATTTCGGATGAATCTTAGGAAGGAGAGTCACCCTATTGCACGGGAGGCGGAATCGCTTCATTGCCGCAGTGCTCGTTTGATGTCCTCTGTACCCATAGGCCTACTTCTTTAAAGTGAATTGAAATTATATTATCAACAAGATAAGCCGCGTCAAAAACAGTGGGGTCAATTCACGAAAATTTAGGCGTATAATGTTGTTTTCAATATCTAGGGGGGGGAAGGCAAAATTTTCGTTTTTTTAATTTCTTCAATGAAAATATCGAAAAAAATTCGATGAAATATTCCTAAAATAGTTTTTATTCATAATTTAGGGGAGCACGCCCAATCTACACAAATGGTAACGAAAAGATTGCAGATTACTATGCGCAGTGTTTTCTTCCTTAAGTTGGCGGCGATTTTTGCAAAAGAGCATCATTCGGGAATAGGGACCTTTCAGGCAAGTACACACAAATTATATCTGCTGGGGGGGGGGGGTCATAATTCAAACAAACACAAAAAGGCTAAATTGTAAGAAAAATATTAGGAAACATACTATATGAAACATATTAATATAGCCTACAATTAAGAAAAAAGTTGTGCATATCTTGGAATTTTTTATTGGGGAGGAACCAAGGTCCTTCCCTCTCGTGCGTGGTATATATATATATATATATATATATATATATATATATATATATATATATATATATATATATATATATATATATATATATATATATATATATATATATATATATATAGACATACTTTAGAGGATTCATTTATGGAATTATAGACACAGGAGAGGACAATCGGACATGAAATTTTTATTTTCAAACCCAAATTTATGTCTTTTTGAGAAGGATGGCCCTTCGTGCTACTCTGTGGGAGTGATGGACTCCTCTTCATTGCAGGTATACTATTTGAGGATGTACCAAGGTGTGAACTTCATTATCAATATATAATTTTGTATTATTCGAATGTCACGTAGGATACATATATATGTCTTATTGTTGAGTTCAAGAGACAGCACCTACAACCCCTACATATTTTTATGATCACCTAGTTCTAATATCGTAAGAGCAAGTGACCCACAACTTGTAATAAACCAGGGGTTAATTGCATATGCACTAGATTAGTTTCTGTTTATGTACGAAGCTCAATTTATATATTTTTGAGTCTAGTTTCAAATCTGTCGTGAGCAGTGTCTTGTATATTTCTGGACATGGAAAATAAACCATTTTTGTACAACTACTGAATTTGCGTGATTAGCATACGAATGGTTTGCACCATTATGAGCACCATTTGATGGTTCTCACACCATCCAATTTGTGAGTTTTGTGAGCACCATTTGATGAACTAAGCCTGAATTAATTAAAAAGGAATAGTTGTGGGCACCATGCCATGGCTAATTGTAGAAAAAGCCAAGACATACAGTCCAATTGAGTGAGAGGCATTTCTGGCATTAAACCCCCTTATTAGGATTCTATAAAAATTTTGTTTTAATGAAATACCCAAATCTTGGAAAAGGAATATTGGTAGGCTACTTACGTATAATATCGACCACATCCAAGGAGTGAAAGAATCTTACTGACATCTGACAACACAACAACGCGATTCTTACTAACATTTATGCGTTCTGGGCGGCCTGCTTTCTATAATTTTCTGTTGTAGTTTCCATAATTTTGTGACTAAAATATTATACTTTCATCCTTTTTTTTGTATGTTTCATCATGAATAACCTAACTTCACTTCTTGGGCGTGGTCGCTATAATGCGTAAGCGCCGGAATATTTATTACAAGAAAAACGACTATCTGTCTTGGCTTTTTCTCCAAATAGCCATGACTTGATGGCAATAGGTTTTTTTTCCTTGTCATTCCTAAGTATAGCAAAAAGGTTTCCACTTATTATTATGCCTATCTAAGTCCAAAGACCGTAACACATGCGCCAAAAGAGTAGCATTTCTCCGGACATGGGGTAAAAATAGGGCTCCTTCGTTGTTATTCACTTCCAAGGAAAAATTCTTGGCTCTTGTATTCACCCGAGTAAAGTCAATCTATTTTTCTTTTCATTCTCACGATATGTTTTTGGCCATCAAAACAGCATCTTATTGGAACTTAAAACACTATTTTGAAAATCGGTACACATCCTTTCTGTTGTGACTATGAGTAGCTCTAATTAAGAAAAGAAAAGGGCGTCCTATCTATATGGAGTGACATTTTTTGGAAAGGTGTCCATTTTAGATGCAAGCGTTAGGTATTGCCAAGGAGCAAATATATCAAGAAGTACCACAACGGAAGGGTGCCCACTCCCAGCCCCTGGTGTAAATCCTAGAGCGCCACTTGTTTCACGGTGAGCGGTGCACACGGTTGCTGAAAATAGGAGGCCCCTCAACCATAAGACCATATGCGGCCCAATTTGCATCAGCAGTAATGATCTAGTATCAAAACTTGACAATCATAGCGAAACTATCTATGCTACCACGCATGTCATCAGTAAATAACGGAAATTATTCCATAACAGTCTGGTTGTCAGTAGCACCTAATTCATGACCCAAGAAAATAACTACAATGCCATTTGAATAATAGGTATCATGAAACGCGAGACTACTTATGGCTTGGTCGGTATTATTTCAAAAGTAAACAGTTCGCTTGCGGTTCAATAATAACAATGAAAAAATCATATACTGTGTCATAACTATCGCTGTACATCAAGAAGCGGAAAAGGAATCAGATTTTTGTCAACAATTTTTCTGACAAATTCCGTTCTGATTTTTTTTTTTTTTTTTTTTTTTTCCAGTCTTGACACAGAAGATTATAATCATTAGACTAGGTTCAAGCAGACGCAAAACTCACATGGCAGGTTTCTCTATTCTCAGTATTGATGTAGTAATTTAAATCTACTGTTAAGCTACTACCTAACACTCACCTGAATGCAGTTGAGCTGTGATGCAGTTGATCTTAAACAACATAATTCAACAGGAGAGTGAAAAAGAGAAGAAAATATGACACATTTTTTTATGTAATTTTTTTTAACAATTAAACAATATTTTTGACAATTTAAAAAAAATTTATAACAATTTTTTTTTAATATGACACAATTTTTTTTTTTAATATATACAGAGCAGCCAAGATTTGACCAAGAAAATTCTATAAAAGCAAAAAACCTGATTTTCTCACACGTACAGTTGGTGGATGCGTCAAGGCCAAATCGCAAATTGCCCGATTAAAAACAAACCGTCCCATGAACGCTGGTTTACAGCTCCCAACGTCACACATAGGCTTGGTTTTGTATCAAATTAAATAAAATAAAAACATTTAACTGAAAGCAAGAAATGACATTAAAACTTAAACGAATAGAAATTATTCCGTATATGAAAGGACTGTCCCCTCCTCAACGCCCCGCTCTTTCTTACAACTTTACTTTTTAAAATAATGGAAACTTTAGCGTAGAGAGCGGGGCTTTGAGGAGGGAGCAACCCCTTTTTTATAAGGAATAATTTCTGTTCGTTTTTAGTTTTAATGTCGCTCCTTACTTTCAGTTGAAAAAACTTTTTTTTAAATTTAATTTCTGAGCATTTTTGAATTAATGCATATTTCGATTTTGGCTCACCACACTAATAATTAAAACAAAATATAACATTTTTTTTTTGGCTAAAAGGCTTTCTCATAGTTTTAATCGGACGATTTTGATAAAAAAAAAGGGGTGGAGGACGAGGCCTAGTTGCCCTCCAACTTTTGGGTACTTAAAAAGAGAACTAGAGCTTTTTCTTTATTTAGGAACGTTTTTATTAGTAATAAATATACATAACTTACGAATTAACTTCCGTAAGGAACTTCTATATTTGTATATTTTTAAAATGTATATGAAGGGGTTCGCCCCTTCGTCAATAACTCGCTCTTTACACTAAAGCTTGAATCTTGTCCCAATTCTTTAATAATGACACCTGAATCACAAACACCATAGAATAAACAGTTGAACTTTCTAAAAATACTTCAGTGTAAAGAGCGAGGTACTGACGACGAGACGAAACCCCTTGTATACGTAATAATTTCTATTCCTTTAACTTTTAATGCTACTCCTTACTTACAGCTAAAAGACTTTTTTATTTATATATTTTCTCATTGTTTTTTTAAACAATGCTAGAAAATCCTGCGCCCTCTTCATGAAAATTCTCTTGCCTCGTGATAAGTTCCTCTATGGAAAGATTCTCCTACGAAAGTCGTCCCCAGAGACATAGTTATTGGGTTTTTCGACTATGCTGAACAAACTTATTAACTCAAAATTTTGATCCAGTGACTTTGGAAATAATACGAGCGTGGGAGGGGGCCTAGGTGCCCTCTAATTTTTGTTCACTTACAAAGCGCACTAGAACTTTTAATTTCCGTCAGAATGTGCCCTCTCACGATATTCTAGGACCACTGGGTCGATACAATCACCCATGGGTAAAAAACAACAAAAAAACAAAAAACACGCATCCGTGATGTCTTCTGGCAAAAATACAAAATTCCACATTTTCTAGATAGGAGCTTGAAAGTTCTACAGTAGGGTTATCTGATGGTGTGATTTCCGTGAAGATTCTATAGCTTTTATGGTATGTTTCCTCTATTTTCTAAAATAAGGCAAATTTTCTCAGGTTCGTAACTTTTCATGGGTAACTAAACTTGAAACTTGATTTAAATTCGTAACTAAACTTGATGAAACTTATATATTTAAAATTAACATAAAAATGCGATTCTTCTGATATAACTGTTCGCATCAAAATTCCGTTTTTAGAATTTCAGTTAACATTGAGCCGGGTCACTCACTATAGTTCGTTCCCACGACCTGTTTGGTCCGGCTTTCAAGTGCATTTGCTGCCTCAGAGGGATGAATCAAGAGCTTCAGTGATCCCTTGGGAAGATGTTTTGAAATAACTATCTCTACCCTTTCCCTACCCCTCCAATGGACACTTACCGTTGATGACATTTTATAATCTTTTTGTTACATAACTGGAACCTTGAAAAAAAGATGAACTGCTCAAATGAGGCAAAAGAAAAGTATTTTGAGCCTCTTGAGTATTTGAGCTCAATCTTGATTTATAGGATATTATAGATCTGAAAATTAATTTCTTAAATTTAGGAAAACGTCTTGCTATGGCTTAAAATTCTTTTGAAATAATATGAATTGTATTTTCAAAACTAGGGCCAATTAAAAAAGAGAAAGAAAACCCAAAATTAAGGTAAAGCTTTTTTGGCCAAATTTACATGGTTCTTAGACACGTCGTCTATGCAATCTTTTAAGTCCTAGAAATGAGGAAAGGGCAGGTACGGTACTTGATAATAACTTCCCTTGGTATCTTTTAGGCGATGGATTCACTTCTGAAAGCTTCATTCACCAAACTAAGTTTTTTTTTCAAGATGGCAAGAAGCCCCTCATCTACAACTTTTACCGTATTCCGGACTTGAATCCCTCCGAAATATTTCTCTTACTTCTAAATGGGTTGTAAAAAAGAAACAAAAGAACTACTGACCCCTCCCCTAAAAAAATAAGAAATAATTCTCAAATAAGTCTTAAAATGCAGATTAAATAACACTTAACCCCACCGACAAAAACCTTGGGTATAGCCCTGCCATCAATGCTAATGAAGAAACTGCACACAAATATTATAAAGCATGACATGTAAGACTTTTTTTTAGGTCCTAAGTTGCACTTAAGAGGGTGTTATTCTAATTCCTGTTGACTTCTTAAAAAAAAAAAAAAAAAAAAAAAAAAAAAAAAAAAAAAAAAAAAAAAAAAAAAAAAAAAAAAAAACTATGAAACCTGAGCCAGACGATACGAATAGCAGCAAATCAAACCCAGTTGAGATCTAGCAACATGAATTGTGACACTATTAGATTTGAATCTCTCAGTTCAAGTGAGTCTACTTGATTTAGGCATAGGCCTAAATCCATCAGAAATTAACCGATCCCTCCAAACCGCATAGAGGTGGTGCAACCGCATGCGCGAAGATAGGGGAGGAAGGTAGGCAGTGCACTAAGAAGACCAGTGTCACTATGTATAGAAATATCCTTAGAATCGGATGTAGCTCACTCTATATATAGAAAAAAAGCTATTCATATGGTTTAAACCAATTCGATAAGAGTAGGGCTTCATTTGCCACTTGTTTCGTCCAAGTGGGCGATTGAGCAAAAAACCAAATTTCAATTCCTACTTCTTGCAACAACAGAATACAAGTTTTTTGTTACGCAGTAGGTTTTTAAATTGTAACATTACGAAACAAAACTATTTTGTCGTCAAGGAAAGCATTTGGGCGTCCACGGTTTTTTCTTGGAATTTAGCAACCAGACAAGAAGCATAATCCTACATGGTTTAGATAAATTCTTGTCAAGATAGCATTAAGATAACATAAAAGTCAACGTCCTAAAAAATGTGTTTCAAAACTAAGCGTCATAAACAGTAAAAAAGTAGAGGTAGCTATTTTTCCTCTTTCTTGCGTACCACTGTTAGTAGTGAAAATCCATATTTCCAACCAAATTTTAGGGGCAGAAACGAATTCTTTTATGAAGTGAAAATAGCGACAAAGACCATCCTGCCTTTCCATAACAAACATATACACAGTTAAAACAATAGGAAAAATCTTTTCAAGACAGTGGAAATCAAATCTGTGAATATTTCGGCCCTATGTCCAAGGGCCGTCTTCAGCATAATACGAGAAAGAGAGAAAAAAAAATATGTATATATAAATAAACTTACATTAAAATGCGAAAATCAAAACTAATAATGTTAAAAACTTTTTTAACACTGGCAAAAAAGATTGAAGTGAGTGAGAGTTCTCACTTCAATCTTTTTGCCAGTCCTGGTTGAACTTCGTTGAAGTAAGGATGCTAGGGCTGTTTTAAAAAAGTTTTTAACATTATTAGTTTTAATTTTCGCATGTTAATGTAAGTTTGTTTATACATACATATTTTTTTTTCTCTCTTTCTCGTATTGTGCTGAAGACGGCCCTTGGACATGGGTCGAAATATTCACAGAATTGATTTCCACTGTCTTTAAAAGATTTTCCCTAATGTTCCAACTTTGTATTTGTTTTTTATGAAGAGATTTTCAAAGGACACGAAAATAATAATGTTTCTTCAAATCATGCGTCTGCTAGCCCTTGTTGCCCTTATCAAATCCCAAAGAATACTGATAAGAGAGAAATCGCCTTTGCCGTGATTTTTCAATCCAGAAAGATTTTCTGACAAAAAAAAGTTACCCTACTTCAAAGAATACAAAGCGACTTGGTATGGGGAGTTCACCAGGTCAGGTTAGGTCAAGTCACGTCTCCTCTTTTATCTACTGTTCTAAAGACTGAGATATAGTCTACTTTATAAACAAATTTCCTATGAAAATTGACAAGGTTGATGTTTGATACGTTCAGTCATAAACACATGACACAGGGGATCGTCAAAGCATCCAGAGGCGTCAATTCACGAAAATTTGAAAGGGGGACGAAATACTTCAAAATCTAGGGGAGGGTATATCTTTTTCAAATTTTTCAAGGAAAATTAAAAAAAAGGTATTTTTCAATGAAAATAGCCCCCAAAAAGGTATTTTCCAAAATCTTGGAATGGGCCAAAAAATTTCGGGGGCATATGCCCTCCTTCCATGGCCCTTACAATTGGCACCACTGAATGGATCCAACCAAATGCTACCTTTCCCTTACAGTAAAAACTTTAGAAAACTATATCTTTCGCCTATATACAGGAATTCCTGCAGCGAAATGTACAACAGCGCCCTTTTTCCAAAGAAGAATGTGTGGAAACAAGTTCAAATACATAAAGTAGGATATTAAGTTTAAACTAGTGACTTCTAGGTGTTAAGAGCTTTTTATTCAAGAAAAACGTTTGATGTTAGCTAAAAGCTCACCTTCTAGCTGGTTTGTCGAAAACAGGTTACAAGAAAAAATAAGTCAATTTCCATTCCCCCCTCTTCAATTTGAAAGAGAAAAAGTCCTCATTTACCACATCCCAATTTGTGCATATGACAATCAGATACCTTCAATCGGTTATTTGGCCCTTTTGTTATAAGGTTGAATTTTTCTCAACAAAAATAAATTTCACCTGCAATTCATCAACATGTTGTGTGACATCGGAAGTCATCGATACGTGACACGGGGAAAAATAAATGCTTCCGACTGAATTCTTGCGTTGAGTGGTTTCCAAAGGGAAACTTTAAAATTAGCAACCCCCAGTATACACGATTACAGACATTTCCACACTGTCACAATTTTAACAAGCCGTAGCAGCATATGTTAGATGTTTTGCTAGTCTCTTTTTTTATTTTTCTAATGCATCATAGGGGAGTAGACCATGATCACCGACAGAAATTCTCCTGAGGGAAGGCAAAAGTTTAAAGACAAGGTGATACAAACTCATTTTACAATTATTTAGAACATTCGAAGATTGTGTATTCAAATGTACCATGGCCTCATTGAGGTAAGCTAGACACCCTCTTGTGAGGCAGGAATGGAATAAATTTTTGAGTTAACTTGCAGAAGAGTAAAAACCAAAGTTTCAGCGATATTTCTAGAAACACTATTTAAGTTCTTTCTGTGACTTTTATTATCTTTAGAATGAAGCTAATCCAAACGTGTTTAAAGACAGTTTTCAAGGCACTCATTGTTTATCTAAAAAAAAAAATGGTGTAAGTATTTGACATGATCGTACGGAACTTGTTAATTATTCAGAACTGAATACTTCAGAGACAAAATTATTCAAACTACAATAAAAGATTGCGGAAAGCAGGCCGCGCAAAACACATTATATTAAATACTTAGTCTAAACTAGCCCCTAACCACATCTATATATAAATTATCTAAGTAAAATATACCTACATTGTAGTTTTCCTTACTCAAATCAAGCAAAATGTAACCAGTTGCTGGGAAGCAAACCGGTTTTCTCAGATCTTACAGATCAAGATTCTCGAGTATGTTCCAAATCATTAACAATTAATGGTCATACAGTGAGTTTGGTTTGGGAGGATAGGGGAGGGGGGTTCCAATCACATAAAGTGTCATTTTTGGGATCAAATAACCAGTTGGGTTGAAATTCAGATACCCCATCCTTTTCATCGATATGACCTTCGCGCTTAGTAAAGAAAAAATAATAATAATGCGTAACAAGATATAATATACAAGAGTGATATTGGAGGATATAATAAGCTGTTAATATGCTAGCTGCAGCATCGAACTCAATCAACCCGCTTTATATTGGGCACCACTGATCAGATCTGAGCCCCTCTAATTTAGGCCTTACTCTCGAGACTCCTTAAAAGATGAGTGTGTAAAAAATCCATTAAAGTTCACAGCAAAACATCTTAATGAATAATGTTGACTATAGCACCAAAAGATAAGCTATGAGAGGCTGTGGCACACTTAGCTCTCCCTTACTTCTACTTTCGGAGTAAATCAGATGATGGACTGTCCTACCCGGCATCGAAGAATCTTGGAATAACTTCCGACCCACACTTTGATCTACCGGCTGCCTCTTCACCGGCGACTTTCCACGAGTCTTTGTTTATCCCCCCCTCACGTGGCTCAAAAACCTTTCTTGGATTTTTGCCAGGGGTTCTTCTTTTTTTTCTCCTGGTTTTCGTTCCCATGAAGGGTCTGGTTCGCAAACAGAGATGTCTCGACGCATCGTACCTGCGGGACGACGCAAAATATGACCAAAGATTTCTTGCATTTTTGCCGGAGGTTCTTCTTTTTTTTCTCCTGGTTTTCATTCCCATGAAGGGTCTGGTTCGCAAACAAAGATGTCTCGTGGCATCGTACCTGCGGGACGACGCAAAATATGACCAAAGATTTCTTGCATTTTTGCCAGAGGTTCTTCTTCTTTTTTTCTCCTGGTTTTCATTCCCATGAAGGGTCTGGTTCCCAAACAAAGATGTCTCGATGCATCGTACCTGCGGGACGACGCAAAATATGACCTAAGATTTAAAATTGTGTTTCACACTCAGAACTTTTCGCGACGCAACCATGGAGGGAGGCATGTAGAGGAGAGATGAAAACTTTGAAGTCGTGTCCTCTCCATTTTTAAGTTCCCCAATATATACCTATTTTTGTCTTATCACTCGTCCGCTTTTCGAATTCTTCCCTCCATTGCGAAATTAATCCAAGGGTAGGTGCCTAAAACCTTCTGTAGTGTCACGGTAACCTATATTTAACACATTGGAAAGCTATCTTTGCCATAAAAGATCAAGTGTTAAACTAATTGCTGGAAACTTCCCGTTCCAAATTATCGATGATATAAAATATACTACCTTGTAATACGTACAGTTGAAACATTAAACGAGCAAAGTTTATCATGTATACGAAAAAGCTGTAGACCTTAGAGCAATGGTTCCAAACCGATTTTGGGTCATGCTCCACTCAGGCATTTTTAAAATCCTGATTCTCCCTTGAGATATTTTAATTTTGTAATCCAAAATTTTTCGTGGATTTACCTGAAGAAAGCTTAAAAGGTCATTACTAAAACTTGTTTTTTTGGGGAGCCGCCATAAAAGCAAATTTTCTGCTAAGAAAATTATTGTCTGTATACAAGACCTTTAAAGCGGTGTATGACGTCATTCACTTCTATCTTTTTTTGCTCTAAATGCATATGAATGTGGCATCATTCACATGAAAAATTTTCCTTTCAAAATTAAGGTTCTAAAGTATCGTCAGCTGAAGGGTGCATGTCCTGCCCATGACCCACCGAATATTGTCACATCACAACGGTGGGGCCTGTACCCCACGTGGGGAATCATGACCGAGTCTCCTGGGCCTCCGGAAGCGCCTAGGGTATCGACAGTCTTTAAAGTCTCCAGACTTTGCAATATATTGCTGCCGCCGGCATATCTTCCCATTCGGGTTGTAAGAACATTTCAAGAGAGCGGAGACTGAAATGTCAGGCGTAGGACTTCCTTCTCGATCCTGCACGTTGCCACTGAACGGTGGCCTTGGAAGCTCTAAGGTATCCAATTAATTGCAAATTGCAAGTGTCTTATTCGCAAATACTTCTAGTACTAGGATACAGACTAAAACGTCTTGTTCTTCAGTAGAATATCATATGTAGCGGAATAGCTCTGCCTAATTAAAGAACGATGTTGGCACAATGTATCATTTATTTTTTATTACCAGGGCACTTCGTATAGAATGAGTTGTCGTAGAAACTTCAAAAAGGGCTCATTTGGTTGGACATTGAGAGGACTAGTGCCCTTTTTAATATTCGAAAGTGATCGGACGGCAACTGTCCCTACAAGCCCATCATTTCTCCAAATACTTCCGATCAAAAATTTTACATAGCCGTTTTGTTCAACGTAGTTAAAATGTCCGGAAATTATGTCTTTGAGGATGACAACCCCCAACAGTCCTCAGAGCAATGGTTGTAAGTTATCCCCTGAGGGCCTATACGGTTTTTTTTTCAGAAAGCGTAGTCATATAAACTTCGCAATGGCTCATTGGATTGGTAATCAGAAGCTCTAGTGTCCTTAAGAGTCAAAGTGATCGGAGGGCAGCAAAATCGGAAGATCGGAAGTTTTGTGAAAGCCATTTTATATTAAATAGTCAAAATATATAATAAGGCTTTTGGGATTGAAAAAAAAGAGCATAGGGGCAAGGGTTATAAGTCATGTCCCGGGGTATTTATGGTTATTATGGAGGGGGCGGTTGTATAAACTTTAGAGGAGGCTCATTTGGTTGAAAATTAGAAGTTTTAGTTCCATTTAACAGTCAAAAGTGATGGAGGGCGACAGCCAGCCCCCCTCCAACTGACCATCTTTTCAACAAACGAATCTGATTGAAATTGTGAGATAACGATTTTTCTCAAAATAATCCAAAGATCATATAACAATGCATCTAGGGTTGACACTTGTCCCCAGTGCCCTGGGGATAGTCATGCCCTTGGGACACGAGTTTTTATAGAATGGGTGGTCGTATAAGCTTTAGACAGGGCTCGTATGATCTGAAATTGGAAATTTTAGTGCCCCTTATAAGCGTCAAAAGTGATTTGAGAGCAAGCAGCCCCCCCCCCCCGCATATCATATCCCCAAAGGCATCCAATCAAAATTTTAAGATAGCAATTTCGTTCATTGTAGTATGGTTGTAAGTTATGCCCTGGGGACATATACAGTTTTTATAGAAAGGGTGGACATACACACCTCGGAAGGGACTCATTGGATTGGTAATCAGAATTTCTAGTGCCTTTTTTAAGAGACAAAGTTATCAGAGGGCAGCTATCTCCCTCCCATGCACCACGTTTTCCCGAAATGCATCCAATAGAGATTTTGAGACATTCGTTTTATTCAAAATAGTCCAAAAACCATATAACAGGGCTTTTGGGATTAATGGAAACCACAAGAACCTAAGGGCGAGGGTTGTAAGTTATGCCGCAGGAGCAATTGAGGTTATTATGGAAAGGGTGGTTGTTCAACTTTAGAAGAGGCTCATTTGGTTGAAAACTGGAAGTTCTAGTTCTCTTTAAGAGTCTAAAGTGCTGGAACACATTTAGCCCACCTCCCCGACAACCCCTCTTGTCACCAAACACATCTAAATGAAATTATGAGATAGCGATGTTGTTACAGCTCCCTCATCCCTCCACGCTCATCATTTCCCTTGCCAATACCAAAAAGAAATTTTGAGATTGTCCTTTTATTCAAAATAGTCCAAAGATCATATAAAAAGGATTTTGGGGTTGATTCATACCAACATTGCCTGAGAGGAAGGGTTGTAAGTTATGCCCCTGGGTCATTTAAGGTTCTTATGGAAGGAATGGTTATATAAGCTTTACAGGTGGCTCATTGGTTGCAATTGGAAGTTCCAGTTCATTTTTAAGAATCAAAAATGAAGGAGGTCCACTAGTTCCCCTCTTATACTACCCCACTTTTCACCAAACGCATCTGATTGAAATTATGCAACAGCAATTTTGTTTAAAATAGTCCAAAGAACATATACAATGCCTCCAGGATGGACAAAACCTCCTAGAGCCCTGGGGCAAGGGCTTTAAGTTATACCCTGGGGGCATAAAAGTTTTTTTTTATGGAATAAGTGGTCGTATTGAATTCAATGAGTCTCATTTGATTTTAAATTGGAAGTTATATTGCCCTTTCTAAGGATAACAGTGATTTGAGAGCAACCGCCATCATCCCCAAAACAAACATCCAAACATAGCTTCGAGACGTCAATTTTCAACATTGTTGAAAGGTAAATTAATTATGCATTAGGGGATACCCCCCCGAGGCACCAGGGCAAGGGCTATTACGCAATTTGCTCATTGTTTCCATATAATATATGTCATTGAGCAAAAAAAGGCATGTTTGACTTCTAATTTCCCAAAATACGAAGGGCGTTAAGATGTGTCTTCCAGGGAATGTTGAGGGGAGTGTTGAAAAAAATTAAAACATGTCATGTGTATATGGGTTGTCAAAAGGGTGTAACTCAGGACTGACTGAGTATGTTAATTTGGAATTTTCAGGAAATGATAAGGGAGATGATTAATTGACCAATAGGGCAATTTTTGCACGTTACTACTACTAAACTACTGCTGCTTCCGCAACTAAAACTACTAAAACTTTCACTAAAACTACTACTTCTGTAGCGTGTACTACTAAGGCTGAGTACAATGAAAAAAATATCTGAGGAAACTTTGAGGGGAAAGGTTAAAAAAAATCCTAACATTATACGTGTAAACAGATTGCTGATAAGGGCGTATCAGCATTATTTTTAGAACGGCTTATCGTGTCAAGAGGAAAATTCAGGGGTGTCATGAGTGGAATGTTCAGTTGACCCAAAGGCAAATACATCTGCTACTACTGCTATTAATCATGCCGCAAGAGTGGCATCATGAGTGGGATGCCCAGTTGACCAAGACAAAATGGACCAGCTAATACTTCTATTAATCATGCCACAAGAGTGGCATCATGAGTGGGATGTCCAGTTGACCAAAAGGCAAAATGTACCTGTTATACTACTATTAATCATGCCCCAAGATTGGCATCATGAGTGAGATGTCCAGTTGACCAAAAGAAACAAATTTGGGCTATATATTTGCACATTAGGGGGTGGTGGTGGTAAGGCATAGTATATATTAAATGCGTAAAATAACCATATCTGTATTTAATATATGCTATGCTTTACCTCCACCCCCCCCCCTAATGTACAAATATATAGCGCAAACTTTTGATAAAGCTAAATAAAACAAAGTATGATGAAAATACAATACTTTACTAGGAAAATTGTAAAATTACAACTTAGAATTATGTACCCAGAACGCAGAAATGTCGTTAAGAATTGCATTAAAAGGAGGTCTTCCTTCTGCCTTTACTGCCGCCCGCCACATGTACTCTACTAAGTATGATCGTAAACGATGACATGGTAAATGATGTACTCATAGGAGTACAAAGTCATGGTGCGTCCATTGACGCATTTTTTTATGGGGGGGGGGGCAGCAACCCCTTATCCTGGAGAAATATAATTGCCTGTTCTTCGGTCCCAGGCAAATCCTAACTTGAACATCCATGGTGAGACACTATTTTCTATCACTAGTCAAAGCAAACTAACCGGTTATTATCCCATCTGGTATTTGCCATCCAAATGATCGACAGTATAAAGAAGTTACTTGACCAGTTTCTTGTGCCGAAATTTTATAGTGTCTATTGTATAACCGATAAGTACCGATGAAAATTTTATTAAGTATGTGAAAATATCAAAAGAGCAAATCGACATTGCCACACCAATGACTAATTGCATTAAGTTGAGTGTATTAAGTTTAGTCTTCCCCATCAAAAGTTATGAGCCTGAGAAAATTTGCCTTATTTAGAAAATAGAGGGAAACACCCCCTAAAGTCATAGAATCTTAACTTACTGTTTTAAAAAGTAGAGTTAAGAGAAAGAGTCAAACTTTAGCGTAAAGAGCGGGGCGCTGAGGAGGGACTAGCACCTTTCATATACGAAGCAATTTCTGTTTGTTTTAAGTTATAATGTCGCTTCTTATTTTCTATTAAAAAACTTGTTTTTTTATTACATTTTCTCATAAAACTTACCTGTATCGTAGTTTGTTTCACGAAAGAGCCTAACTTCACTTATTGAGTGTGTTCTGAATAATACACAAGTACCTTTTTTAATGTTTCAACTTTTATAACTTTAATAAATAAAATACTATTAAAATTCCTAGGAATAGATTATCGGCGTATGTATATTAAACTGACAATGCACATTCATTTGTATCTTTTTCAGTAAAGTTCAAATTATATTCTGGCCTTGGGAAAGCATAGGGGTTTTGAGCCCTACTCATGTTAATTTCTGCCTGTCTTGAGTTTGACTCGGTTATTTATTGTAATTTCTGTTCGTTTAGGGTTTCAGTTACTTATCGATGCTGATTTATGGTAGTTTACGATTGATAGATCATTTGATTCTATTTTCCTCCTTTTTGGTTTAATGGAGTTCTTTATTTTTTTAAAACTTGTTTTATGAAAAAAGTGTTTTTTTTTTAGTTAATTAATGAAAAAACCAATTTAACTCTGAAAGAGCAAGAGGATGAGCGGCACCAGCCTCACTTAAAGAGTATATTTTAAATTAGTTATTTTTAAATTTATTATATATTTTAAATATTTTAAATTTAAAGAATATATTTAAAATTATATTTCAGCTCAAATGTCGTTATTTACTTTCACATGAAAAAACTCGTCTTCTTTATTCGATTTTTGATCATTTTTACATCATATTCAGGGTTACTGATACAAAGAGATGAAAGGGGAGGTAATCCTCCCAAGAGGATGAAAAAGGACTAACCGCCTCGAGCAATCCCCCTTTCTTTACGCTTTAACATTTCGAGCAGAATGCTTCGATTAAATAAATAAAAAAAAAAAAAAAAAAACAACTAGCATTTGTTCTTTTAAAAAATACAACTTTTTGAAGACGGGATCTGTTACCACGTACCACCCATTCCTTACTGCAGATATGTTATCAAAAATGAAAGGAGGCTTGAGGGGCAAATTGCTTCCGTACTTATTGGTTATATAATAGACATTCAGGAAGTGAAGTTCGATTAATGCTAATGAAATCAAATAAAATATGATGAAAATATAATAGTTTAGAAACAAATTAGGGCTATATGTTTGCACATTCGGGGGGGGGGGGGGGGGGTAAAGCATATATTAAATAAATACTTAAATAAAATATAGCTACAATTTATTTTCCGACCTAGTCAAAGCTAATTGTGTGGAATAAAGTTGCTTGCCCAGTTTTTTGTGTCATGTTTGCATCACTCGCGATCGAAATTCTATAGTGTTTATTATATAACCGATAAGTACCATTGCTTCTTATGCTGATTTGAAAACACCTTTTATCGATAGTTTAAAAATCTAGTCCTAAAAAGCAAATTTTTCGATTTTTGGTCACCCACTTCTCACGGTGATATACTCCTTAATAATTGGTACCTACCTATGAAATACTACGTCACCATTAGTTTTAACGTAAACCATTCTCAAAGTAACCTCTAATTGATCGCGAGTTAACAGTGACACAATATGATATCTAAGATACAGGGATGAGAGGGATACCAAATAGAGACGAGGGTGGAATGGCTCAAAATCATACCGATTTAAAATCTCCAAATGAGTGATTTCGGCAAGGACATACTCGGACAGATATGATATGATAGGCCTATGTCCATCAGTTGTAAAACATTTTCTCAATTTACGTTGATTTCAAAAAGCTTATTTGAAATATTAGCCCCAGAAGTGCACCCAGCAATCCCGCAAGACCTTACAAATAGTGCCTGGCTAAAATCATACACTATTTTTGAAATATACACTTAGTTTATTTTGCGACAGTCATATTCAGGCCTTGATGATTTTCAATGATTAGAACCCAATCATGCAGGACGATGCCTTAATCATTTGAATAATCGAGAGTCAAAGGAGGTACAACATGCCTAGATGCACACATTTGGGAATGAAAGAGCTGGGGGGGACTGGGGCCAAAAAACTCCCTTCGTATCCTTTAACCACACAGACTGTAAATGATGGCATTAGTCTGATTTCAACAAGATATAACATGTCCAACGTAAAAATTGCAAAATAACAACTTGCTAACTTGCAAAATAACAACCACTAGTTAATCGGCTAAACACTGAAAAAACAACTATTTTTAAGACAAAAACAGACCAAAATAGGAATCATGATTCATGAGTACGTAGAGGTCAAACCACTGGAGACATCGAATCACTATTTTCTGCGGGAAGGAGGGGGTGTAAACCAAAAGATGAATTTTTAGTCACAAATGTTATTACCTACACCTGTTCTGTGACTAGGTTTACCTCTTTTCTCTCGAAAGAAGTCTGTTTGGCTGTAATTAGCTATTATAAGCAGTTCTTAAACTGAGCATCATTCCAACCACCCAAGATGTGACCCAATCAATAAATAGGAGTGGCTCTTACGGTAAGGGATATAGAAAACATGAGCATTGTTTACATGGTTTACTGGAAAATTTTTCAAATTTTTTTTGAATTTTCTTTTCAAATTTATATTTTTTATTCAATTTTTTTTGAAATTTATAATGAATTTTTTTAAGAAACAAATTTTCAAAAGAATTCTGAAATTTAAACATAGAAAAATAGATCCGAGTTTGAAAAGACATCTCAAGAAAACTAATGCGCTAGGTTTATTTTGACAACACATCGAGGCTTACTCAGCCTTTGGCAATACTGAAATTTAAAAAATCCATTTTAGGGTATATTAAAAGCTGGTTTGTAAAACGATTCAACTGAACATCAACGAACCTAAAAGCCGGACAGAAGCACCGTGACATAAGCCTATCACGATTTATCATTTATAATTCAATACAGAGCTATAATTATGCAAAGTGATTCCACTTCTTGAGAGACCTTATGATTTTATCAGATTTTAATGAGATGATAATTCTATAATTATCCAATCATTCATAGATAGTGCCATTCTGATATAAACGAAGTTAAGAACAACTCTTCAGATCAATGTTTATTTGGCTGTGACCAAATATCTTCCGTTATACAACCTGCGTTTGTACAAACCGGTAGGCTACCAAGGGAAAGTAGACCCAAAACATCCTCAAAAAGCCACTTCCTGGGAAATTATGTTTAAAAAAGAAGAAAATACAAAACCAAGACTGGCAATAGCGTCCTGAAGCGCAATTTTTTAAATAAGATAATCATGGAACAAATTCTGATGCCTCCTACCATCAAAAGCATTTGGCTATATGGTGCAAATGCTCTACCTGACACCACGGAGAAAACTGGAGTAATTCTTCCTGACATTCAGACATTGTAGCCCATCAGCAAGGCTGTATCCAGGGGAGGGGGGTGGATTTTATTACTGGATTTAAACCTCCCCCACGGAATTTTTCTCTGACTTTTAAAAAGTAAGAAAAATGCATATATACAGGTTTTGATGTGTTGTGTATAAGTTTTTTTTTGTACCTTCCCCCGAAAGATTAGCCCCTCCTAAAAAAAAATCCGGGATACGCCCTTACTCATGAGCGCGAAACAGAAAAAGAGCCTAAGGTTATTTACGAGGGTTATTTATATTATAGATATTAGAAAAAGATATAATAAGTTCAAGCTGCAATAAAACTATTGAACCCAATAGCTGGGGGGTTTATATTTTAATTTTTGGTAATCGAGCTAAGTGAACGCAGCTTCCAAAGGATTTTCAAAAGTTGATACTTGAACTGGTTCGGGAAAGTCTGATGTATGTGACTCAATTATTTTCCTTAAATTATCGATGAAAGTTTGTCCGGAAAGACATCATATACCCTATAGGTTCAATCACATTCTAGCCTAATCTAGAGCTTCCTCCTTTTCCCTTCTTCCCGGCTATTTAAGGAGGCTGGTCAATGAATTCAGTTTTTCTTCACCCTGAAGTAGGCCAGTACAAAGACTGATATGATTCCTCGCCCCCATAATTTCTAATAATTTTCCTATAAACTAATTCAGTTTTTGTTTTTGGTAGTTTTTCGAATTTGTCTCACAGCCCAAATAAATTCTTATGTTAATGTCTATACGTTTGATAAGAGCTCTCTAGGCCACATTTTCATTACACATACACCAACTAGCGTTTCCAATGTCCACGATTTTCGGAAGTGAGATTCATCCGAAGTTTTACTTCGTATCACGCAGCATATTGGCATACATAATAAAATAATTCATAACCCTTCCCTTCGAGACTTGACTTACTTGACTTAAGTCTCCTGCCGGGCACTGCTCGGCGTAGAGAGTGACGTCTGCCTCCTCCACCCACTTCGGTCCATGGCGAGTATTTCGAGAGCACATACCATTTTATTTAATGAAAGGATTACTAGTGATAAGGTATCACAAAAGAACGGTCATTCATTCTATTGTTTCGTGCAGGGATGTATCCGGGATTTTTGTTTGGGAGGTGGTGGGTGTGCGGTTACACAAACAACTTTACAAAACGCATCACAAATTTGTTTATGTGTATTAGTATTGTTTTTTTACAAGTCGGACAAACATTTCGGGGGGGGGGAGGGTTCAAACCCATACTCCTTCCTGGATACGGCCTTGATTTCGCAAAACTACTCCATCGAAAAATGTTGCGAAATCTAAATCTGAAATCTAAATTCTAATCTAAAATATGTGCTGATTGCGTCGTTTCAAGATGACGCAATCAGCAAAGAATCTATATTTTCTTTTCAATATATTTATATTTACAATTCAAATTTATATTTATATAAATGAAATTTAACGCTTAAAAAGAACGTAAATTTTAGATGCAAAGCCCTCCGATTTCCTTGCTCTTTACAGGATAATAAATAACCCTTTACCCTAATATTATCACCCTTTAAATTCATCAGAAGAAAAAGTGGTTCTCTGAATTTAAGCTATGTTTCTGTTTTTCTATCATACTAACAAAGGCGCATCTAGGATTTTTTCGGGGAGGGGGGCGTGTTTACAAAAAATCAGGGGGGGGGAGGGTTACAAAAAACTTAAAAAGACATATCAAAATCTGTTTATATTCATTTTCGTTACGTTTTTTACGGAAGGGGGTCCCCCCTGGATACAGCCTTGTATACTAGGGTTATCCAACAAACGAGGGGCTATTGTCCCTTCAACCCCCCTATCCTTATAGTGAAGTGTAGCCTTTTTGCAAAATACGCTCTGAGAAAAAGGGTTCGCTCCAGTGTGTTTGCTTATCAAAATGAAATGTAACTTCCTACATAAGAGGGAGAAGGTCAACCCCACATAACTCTTTACGCTTAAGTTCAACTTTTTATCACAATCTGGCACGTAAACAGGATTTTTCTTCCAGGGGATAATGATATCAAGTTTTATTAGACAATTTAAGTAAGAAGTGCCCAGAAATTAGAAAAAACTAAGGGTTTTGGTGGGAGGGGAGAAGACACCAAAGCACTTTCCTGTTATAATAAAACATGATTGAAATTAAATGAAAATTGAGGGGGATGGTAACTTGGTTTCCTTTTTCAACTTTTTCAAAGAAAATACAAAAAAGGATATTTTTCAGCAAAATTACCTAAAAAAGATATTTTCGAAATTTTGGAGGAAATTCTTCACATATCTAGAATGCATAATAAACATGCGAAAATATGAAACTCTTCCTAGTCTATGAATTTCGGGTTCGGTTTTCAACAAAAGGGCCTAATTAATATTATAATTCAGGCTTGTTGAATCAATAGGTCTTAAATTAGATGATCCAATGATAAGAGTATGTTGTTCTTTCTGGAACAAGTTACACCTGTGGGTATGTCGCAAAATTGCATGTTTTATAGTACTTCAGTAACAATAAACTATAAGAAGTTAATATTTTGGTTATTACGGAACTAGTGTGTTATTGGTGGGTAAAAAAAAAAACTATTCGCCTATCAGATACCGTTATCAAACTGTAAGTAAAGCGTGCCCCATGCTCATAGAATAAATTTCCTAGTGATTCCAAATACAGTGGCGTAATTTCGTCTAATTTGCCCCTACCTGGGGGGTAGGAGCAAAATTGGAGCCAAACTTCCCAAATCGAGTGAAAAATGACAGTGAAAAATGTGCCATATAGCACCACAAAGGCAAAGATATACTAAAAAAATCTGACCTGTTCTCTGGATGCTTGAATTGTGTAGGCTTATCTTATTTTTGACAAGATTTGTTTGCGGAAACTAAATTTCAACTGGGGGGTGGGGGCAAATAGGGTCGAAGGGGGGGGGGGGAATTCGTTCTAGAGGGAGCAAATGCTCCCCCACCCCCGTCCCATAGCAAATTGTGCTTCTGTCCAAATATGTGGAATTCGTAAGTTTAAAGGGTACTTGTGTATTATTCAGAACACATTCAATAAGTGAAATTAGTTTCTTTTGCGAAACAAACAACGATGCAGGTACATTTTAATTAAATATTTTATATATAGAGGTTAGGTTAGGTTATGTATTTGATATAATGCACCCAAACCCCCTTAGGTGTAAATATATAGCCCGAACTTTTGATAAAGCTAATGAAATAAAAGAAAATATGACGAAAATATAATATTTTATTAGGAAAATTGTAAAATTACAACTTAGAATTCTAACCTAACCTAACCTTTCGTCTTTGAGTTTTGTCTTTGTGGCTATGAAACCGGATTTTCTGATAAAATGTACCTGCATCGTAGTTTTTCCACGGAAAATGTCCACAATATAAAGGAGGATAAGATAATGGAAGAAGCACTCCAATTGGAGGCAATCTTGATTAAAAAAAAATATATAACATCATCAGACTGAGAATATCTGAAAACCTGGTGGAAAAGCTGTCCAAGTTCCTACGAGATTTTTTAATTTTCCCATTTAGGGTGGTCATTGATGCGTGATTAATATTTTGTTTTGTTTTTCTTTGTTTGCTTTTTTTTTACAAAAGAACGAATTTTTACAAAAGAGCAATTAGACAAAGCGAATTTTATAAAAGAAATTCGGTCGATCGATAAAGTTGAATCTCGGCTATGGAATAATAGTAAAATTGTCGTCTTATATCGAGAAACTAAAACAGTACGACTACAAGAAAATCACACAACCAATAACTTGTAGAGGAAACATAAATTTTAAGAAGTAATGTAAAGGGGCCCAAAATATGTTACATACAGGATGTCAATAAACAAATGGTGGTACAGGACAAACATAAGGGGTGTGTGTGCAATATTTCATTTTTGGAAAGACAGTCCAAACAGAAATACCCGAGATGTATTTTTAAAACCTAGAGGGGCAATTTTTCTCCTAGCTCTAAATTGACACGCCTGTTTGCATGAATGGACCATACTTACACCAAACATACACGGCTGGTCAAACCATACGTACACAACACTCGCAACACAGGAGTGCAGATAACTTTACACATGGTAAAGTTAAATCCATGGTAAAGTAAAACCTACAGCCAAGAGTCAGACAGGTTAAGGCTTTCTCATATTTCCATTTCCATTAAGATAGCATTTCAATGAGATTAAGATCTCCAGCCATACATATCACTTTTCTTATGCCAGAATTTTCGTGAGATACGAATCATATTTATAACTTTAATAATTCCTTATAGACATATCCTATAACCTTCCCAGACCTTTACAATTTATATGAGAACGTAATCAAATAATTATCTCATTTGGCAATGAATGATAAGAACACCAATACAGTCTTAGACACACGGATCCAAATAATGGCAGGGGAGAGGTTAGCAGGGTTTATCAGGGTAGGAGGAAGTCAGCAGGGTACCCTAGCGCGGGTAGAAATGCACTGTGTACATTTCTGGACATGAGAGATAATTGAGCCGTTAAAATTTAGTAGCTTTGCACATTTTTTCATGAAGTTGTAAAATGTTCCATATAGACAAAAATAATTAGCCCTTCGGAAGTTGTGAAATAAGTTCCTTTAATGTGTTGTCACTTCAATCAACGCTGGGGCTACAAAAAAGCCTAATACTTGCGGAAGACCCGCCACTATTCTACATAAACATAAAAGTCACAAAACCTAAATCAGTGGCATCAATTGGGGGGGGGGGTCTCCTAGATTTTGAAGACGTCTTTGGTAATTTCGTAAAAGAAACGAGCCCCCGTCCCAATGTTTGTGAATTGACACCACTAACCTAAATTACATAAATACAGTCTTTAGCAAAAGACCTAGATTTGACCTTTTCCAATCTAGCCCGCTATTTACCTTGGAATCTGTCGAAATATATTTATGATCACACAAAAAATAGCATTGAATATCAAAATTAAATTACCTTGCTCTCCCTCTTTGAACTTGAATAAGTCGTACTGCAAATAAAAACTGAATTGTACACACCAGCAAACAACATAAATTTAACGATAAAGTCAGCGCAGCCAGCGCTAAGGTCACTTCAAAAACTGTTATATATTCCTCAGCAGAAATAATCCTTACTTGGTCTGTTGATAACATAGTCCTTACATCAGAAGGGTGAAGAGGTGATATCTTCAATAAAAACACTAAAGCTAATATTGCTAACAATAAAGACAGAAGGCTCAATAATCCCAGAGATGATAGCATCTCCTTTATTCCAGCCTCTTTAGAAATCATCACAAACTTAGAAAGATCCCCAGAAGCGGGGAAATTTGTCTTACTGAGATTTACACCTCCGTTGGCAAGTTTGCTCTTATTGGCTGTTCCATCATGAATACTATGCTGTGATTGGTCCAAATTCGTTATCTTAGTCTGCGCAGTTGTTCCCGGACTAATGCTGCTCGAATTCCCACCGATACTATGTTTAGACAAACTTAAATGATTTACACCATAATTACTTCCATTTAATTGACTAGAATTCAAATTTAATCCGCCGTTTAAATTGGAATAATTTAAGTTCCGTGTCGGGCTGGTACTAGCACTTCGGGCACCGTAGGACTTATGATACCTTTGGCTACCCATCTTTGGAGTTGGGTATCCATAACCCCCAGAGGGTGTTCGTAGATGCTCACTAGACCGCATGTGTTTTAGCATTCCAGTACTTCATAGAAAAAAGCTTAATTTTTGGATTTTGCTATCAAATCCATATTTTACAAAACGTGTTCGGGTATGTTGGCACTAACCGCACATTCCAATTAACGAGTGGTTTACTGCGACCACGGACCTGGAAGATAAAGGAATCAGCTGCAGAGATCAGTTTTCTAAGTTGATATAGGTCACTAGCAATTATAATTAGAAGGAGACTAGGTATAAAACAATTCCTTGATATACTTTCTTACGGAGACGAAACAACATTTTTTTCTTTATTATTAGCCTTTGTTTATGTATATTTTGGTATTAAAGGGTAATTGAATGAGAGTGTTTTTGTCCTTCTTTATTTTTTGTTTTTTAAATAGATAGGTTGATAATCAGAGGATTGCAGCCGTCCAACATCAGGCGGTTTGAGCCTTCCCCGGGCGGTTGTGTGCATGTATAGTTATTGTAATTTAGTAGTTAATAAAGCATTTTAAAGTTAAACCCTAAAACACTAATAGTGCCTATAAAATATTCTAGAGAAAAGAGTAAACTATGCTTAATGTTTTTTCTTTTATTTACGGACAACTCGACCATTCTGACAGGACTTTCAACTTTGAGGAGGCCATACCCCAGGAATTGCCGATTTAAATTACGGTACTTGTTAATTAAACGATAGACACCTAAGATGTGAAGTTAGATTAATCCTAATGAAATAAAACCTTCATATAATCTTTATAATATAATTTGGACTATATATTTGCAAATTAGGGGGAGGGGATAAATTACTGGAAAAGCACCGCTAATCTAACCCTCATCTCCTCCCTTAATGTGCAAATATATAGCCCAAATTATACAAGTCCAATGCATTCTATTACCCATCACTTGTCTTTGTGGCTATAAACCGATTTTTCTGAGTCCTAACCTAAGGATAATTCTTGAATGTGTTTCGTTTAACTAACAAGTACCTAAATTACTTTTGTCCGCCTAATTCCAGTGTGGTGTTTACTACCAAACGAGTAAGGAAACTTAAATTTTATTATGTTTGCTCTCATTTATGATTAACCTCTCTTAGCCCTACCGTATTCTGACTTGACACTATTTTTAATAAAAAGAATATTACGATATTGCTAAATAATTTATTTAAATGAACGTTATTTAATAATTAGCTTAACTAGGACTCTGGTCAGATGAGGGTCATTTCGAACTTAATGGGTATGTTGGAATAAATATCTAAACATTTAAGAAGAAATTAAATGAGTAGGGTCCTTTATGGTAAAGACATCTTTTTAGACTTTCCGCATCCCACGGTTCCAGGTCTAGGATGAACTTTTCTTCCTACAGTATACAATGAGCTTATCACCCATTGATTAGACAATCTTGCGGCGCCCTGTGATTAAAACCCTTGAAACAAAATTTCCAGATTCAAGCCCAATATTTAGGGTTTCAGACAATCAAAAACTTCCCAATCCTGACCACAATATAGACAATCAAACATACATAACATAATTCGTAACTATCCGTAATACCTAGCCAAGTATGTGAGGTTACACAACATTAAGGTATATCCACTGTTTCTCCAGAGTATTTTTAAAACCAGGGTCCATTTGGTCCTAACAACCAAGCCCTGAATACAATTAAATAAAAAAAAACGAGTTTTTTTAACTGAAAGTAAGGAGCGACATTAAAACTTAAAACGCACAGAAATTACTTCGTATATGAAAGAGGCTGCTTCCTCATCAACGCCCCGCTCTTTACGCTAAAGTTTGACTCTTTCTCTCAATTCTTCTTTTTAAAACATTAAAAAACTTTAGCGTAAAGAGCGGGGCGTTGATGAGGAAGCAGCCTCTTTCATATACGATGTAATTTCTGTGCGTTTTAAGTTTTAATGTCGCTCCTTACTTTCAGTTAAAAAAACTCGTTTTTTTTATTTAATTTCTGAACGTTTTTGAATCAATGCATGTTTTTATTTTGGCTCTCCGCAGAGGAATAATCAAAACGAAATTTGCATTTTTTTTTGGGGAGGGGGGGGGGGGGCTAAATGGCTTTCTCATAATTTTGATCAAATGATTTTGAGAAAAAAAGAGCGGGGGCGAAGCCTAGTTGCCCTCCGATTTTTTGGTTAATTAAAAAGGCAACTAGAACTTTTAATTTTTTACGAATCTTTTTATTGGTAAAAGATTTACGTAACTTATAAATTAGCTTACGTAAAGAACTTTTGTATTCTCATGTTTTTATTACATATATGAGGGGATTCTCCCCATCGTCAGTACCTCGCTCTTTACACTAAAGCTTAAATTTTATCCCAATTCATTAAGCCTCCTTGTTGCCCCTCCCACGGGGACTGTGGGGGAGTAAGTCGTCCCCAAAGACATAGTTATAAGGTTTTTCGACTACGCTGAATAAAATGGCTATCTCAGAATTTTGATCCGTTGACTTTGGGAAAATAATTAGCGTGGGAGGGGGCCTAGGTGCCCTCCGATTTTTTCGTCACTTAAAAAGGGCACTAGAACTTTTCATTTCCGTTAGAATGAGCCCTCTTGCAACATTCTAGGACAACTGGGTCGATACGATCACCCCTGGGAAAATAATAATAAAAAAACAAAAAACAAACGAACAAATAAACACGCATCCGTGATCTGCCTTCTGGCAAAAAATGCAAAATTCCACATTTTTGTAGATAGGAGCTCGAAACTTCTACAATAGGGTTCTCTGATACGCTGAATCTGATGGTGTGATTTTCGTTAAGATTCTATGACTTTAAGGGGGTGTTTCCCCCTATTTTCTAAAATAACGCAAATTTTCTCAGGCTCATAACTTTTGATGGGTAAGACTAAACTTGATGAAACTTATATATTTAAAACCAGCATTAAAATGCGATTCTTTTGATATAGCTATTGGTATCAAAATTCCATTTTTTAGAGTTTTGGTTACTATTGAGCCGGGTCGCTCCTTAATACAGTTCGTTACCACGAACTGTTTGATATAAACAATAAAAATTACATGGTATAATTGATATATGACCGTAATGCCAAGCCAATCACATGAGGTTACATAACGGACAGGTATAATCATAGTTTCTACTGAGTACGTTTTGTTCGAGTTGAAACTTCCACGATTTTTTTTATGGGGGTGGGATAAGGGACTTCTGATTTATATTTTTTTAGGGGAAAGGGGTAAAATATTTTTGTTCGGTCCTCAAGGAAGACTATATGCTACTTATTTCTTTTTTGTTCTTGCCCACCGACAAATCTTTGGCTATTAACCTTCTTGGGGTGAGATGGGGGCGGAAACCGGTAAATAATATTTAATAGGATTGTTTTATTGCATTGTGTTCATGTGTATGTGTTTTTGTTGTTTATATATAACATCTCATAATCATGAGATGTTTTGTTTATATATTTATTTATAAGATATAAATCATAATATGAATTTGCAGCACAAGTCCTTAGGACTTTCTTTTTGCTGCATTAAATTTATTAGTGTTGTCATTTTTATTTATGTTTATATTGTGGATAAAAATAAAACCTACCTACCTACCTAGTACCCTCATTAACGAGGAACTTCAATTTTATCTATGGGATTTCATTTTATTTCGCTTTGCGAAACGAGGAATTTATATCTCATTCATTGCGTATGCGAACGTTTTAATAGATTCCCAGTTACATAGCCTATACTATATAGTACATCACAACACAAGTATGGGAGGTGAAGTAGATAAAAGAGATGAACATGGGAAATAAAATGACAGGCAAAATGATTAGGAAAAATTCGACAACAAAGAGTTTGCAAGAGCCCCACATCTCGACCCTTTCTCATGTCCATATTATCAACAGTGTGCATAAATACCTGTTACTACTACAAAATCTACTACAGCTACTACAACAAATCACTGCAGTATCCAGTCGCCTAAGGCTAACACAGCTATTCATGCTGATCCTCTATGCCAATCTATTCAAGGCCTCATTCTTTCCCTCCTCATTCCTAATATTTGGAAATACCGATTTCGACACTTGACCCGCTGATTAATGAACACTTTAAAATCCTTATGTCCCTATCTATTAATACCACATACCTCTACAATCTGGAGAAGAATTCTTTCATCCCCCGCCAAAAAAAAAGAAAAGAAGAAACCATTATTCCTCTTAATTAAAATAGCACAACCACGTTTGAAAAAAAGAAAACATACATCACTCGTGAGATAAAATTAATATCCAAAAGCTTTTAAAGAAATCCAGCACTAAAAAACACACATGTCAAGAGCAGGTAGTAGTATTCTTAGCAAAGGGAGGGGTGCACGCTACATCCCTTTTTATACACCCACAGAGAAGATAACGCTGAAAAGATATACCGGAGAAGCACAATGGCGTACACCTACTGGGAGTACCGCTCTTAAAAGAGTGCATAGCCCCTTATTCTGATAAGTTCCGGCAATCAAAACAGGGAACAAATTCAACGAAAGCCTGTTATGTAGCATTCGCACTTTTTCTCAAAAGATTATTTTCCAAGCTATTTCTATCAATGGGAAGGAGACCATGAAGAGTTTTTGGATAAATAGTTTTTACAAGGTGTCTGGTGCGAAGTCAGGAATTCTGAAGAGTGAGAATAGCCATTAGCTCTTATGAAAGATATTAAACTTGGCATATTGGAAGGATAAATTCGAGTTATTAAAAAGATACGGGGGCAAAGCCAAGAGGCAAGGGTGAACCCAGCGATAAATTTTGAGGGGAGATGAAATTGGCTGAGGGATGGTAGTACTGATAAAAAAGGATAAATCAAATTTTTAGAACATAAGGTACATTTTTTATTGAGACAACACTGTAATTATGAAATAAAATTAAGCCACCTTTTTGGTTGTGAGCTAGTTCATACAAAATGCCGTCTATATCAACTGGAACATCTCTGTGTATGGATAATAAGGCCAATCCATTAAGCCGTTCCTGACCTGACGGATTCCTGGCATAAGATCTCACTCTTCTAAGGCTAGACAAAGGACGCTCGCACGTAGCCGTAGTGACGAAAATCGTTGCATCAGTCTTCAAAAATAGATGTAGAGTGGAGAAGGACATAGCCGTAGTGACGAAAATCGTTGCATCAGTCTTCAAAAATAGATGTAGAGTGGAGAAGGACGTAGCCGTAGTGACGAAAATCGTTGCATCAGTCTTCAAAAATAGATGTAGAGTGGAGAAGGACGTAGCCGTAGTGACGAAAATCGTTGCATCAGTCTTCAAAAATAGATGTAGAGTGGAGAAGGACTTAGCCGTAGTGACGAAAATCGTTGCATCAGTTTTCAAAAATAGATGTAGATTGGAGAAGGACGTAGCCGTAGTGACGAAAATCGTTGCATCAGTCTTCAAAAATAGATGTAGAGTGGAGAAGGACGTAGCCGTAGTGACGAAAATCGTTGCATCAGTCTTCAAAAATAGATGTAGAGTGGATAAGGACGTAGCCGTAGTGACGAAAATCGTTGCATCAGTCTTCAAAAATAGATGTAGAGTGGATAAGGACGTAGCCGTAGTGACGAAAATCGTTGCATCAGTCTTCAAAAATAGATGTAGAGTGGAGAAGGACGTAGCCGTAGTGACAAAAATCGTTGCATCAGTCTTCAAAAATAGATGTAGAGTGGAGAAGGACGTAGCCGTAGTGACGAAAATCGTTGCATCAGTCTTCAAAAATAGATGTAGAGTGGAGAAGGACGTAGCCGTAGTGACGAAAATCGTTGCATCAGTCTTCAAAAATAGATGTAGAGTGGAGAAGGACGTAGCCGTAGTGACGAAAATCGTTGCATCAGTCTTCAAAAATAGATGTAGAGTGGAGAAATTGTTCTTATCACAATTTTTTAAGCACGTTATGAAACATTTTGGTACCACGTTTCCTGACTGTATCCACATAATCCTCCACAAAGCTAAATCAGCTTGGAAGCGTCCTCTACAGCTGTTTATATCAAGATACCAACAATTAGTCAGAGTATCCAATATATCATGTGTTAGTTTGTTTTTTTTCGTCGAGGGAAATACAGGGCCGAGGAAGTGGATATTGTAGGGGCTCCAGAAACTTTCTGTGACTAAGGAATCTCTGATGCAGCTGCGTCAGAAAGTAGGTCAAAGATGGGATAAACATCAAAAGTCACTAATACCTTTCGGGATCCTCTTGCACTCTTCCACAAGTATCTCTTTAAGTTTTGTTTCGGAGCTCATCTGGGCACTCTATTGTGGACTTTACTATCTTGACACAGCTCAGTTACTTTGAAAAAGTGGGTGAAACATAGCTTCACTTCTTTCTCTCATGTCTCTAACTTTGCTCTTAAGATCGTCAGTATATTGAAAAAAGGATGTAAGATCTATAGTTTCTGATTAAAAAGATGTCAGCAAATTTGTGACAGACTAAAAAGTTTACTGACAGTAGCCATAGCTGCAACAAAGCTGTTTCTAAAATAAATTTTGCTTGAAGATTCAGAATCTGAATTAGGATGTTCTTGAATTTCCCCCGTAGCCGTGCAGATAATAATGAACAATTCTTTAAACAAAATGATTACTTTTAAGTGCTCCACCCGTCTAGTTTTGAAAAATTTGTTCAATCGTGTTCTTTTTGTCCACGTGACATGACTACTTTCTTAAACAATTTGTATGAAAATGCAAAGCATTTAGGTAAAATTCTAAAAGAATTAATGCCTTCTTTCCCAGTTCCAAGACAATTTCTTATAACAGTTATGTTGTACAAAAAACACAGGGCTAAGTTTAAACAGTGACTTGAACCAACATGGATTGCATGCGGAAAATATTCATGGACTTTAGGAACACAACCTTGAAACTGGCTGTTCATAGATGAAGCTTCATCATAACCTTGTCCCTTTAAGTATTTTAAATTGATTTCCATTTCACCTAGGGTTTAAGGTCTGCTATCAACCAACTGTTTCTTTTTGAGAAAGTCTATAATTGTTGATTTCCATTGTGACATAATGTATGATTAGTTAACAAACAGGGGTGTAGAGTTCTATATAAACACTGAAAAAGGACAAGCGTGACTTAAATGAAGCTCAACGATCTTGAGAGCCCTAGTTTACAACAGCATGTGGTTTACTTGGCAGTAGCCTGCCTTTGTTCCCGACTGCATTTTTACAAAACAATGATCATGTGGAGATCATACCACTTTACCAAATTGTTGAGCATACATTAATGTATATCAATTGGATTAAAATCCATAGTGAATTTGGTAAGTTTTTGAGACAGTTTCTTTTTAAATTTTATTTTATAAATATAATAAGACATTCATTTTTTATCCTCGTCACAATAAGATTTGCGGCGTACATTATCTTTTCGTATGAGTCAAGATCTAAAGAATGTACAAAATTCGCAAATTTATGTGGAGGGATGTATTCTCGTTACCTTCCCCCCCTGGGTTCGCCCCTGCCAATAGGGGAGGTTGGATTTTATAAATAGAACTTGGCTTGTAGGGCAATAGCCACAAGTTCTGAAAATAATTTAAAGACAGGTGATACTGAGGAAAAGATCTGATTAACCTCGAAAGTTTTTTAAAAAAAAAAAGTTTTTTAAAAGTTTAACCTCGAAATATTATCCACTAGATTGCTTTATTCACACCAGAGACGTGGATATAGAGATGGAAGCAGACTCTTAAGTAATAATTATACTCACGCGCGCCGAACATTAGAGTCTTCAAAAATCAGAACGGGAGGGGGGGGATTAAACACTATCGTGAAGGCAGAAAATACATTTGGAAAAAGTGATGAATAGAAAATCAGATGGTATTTCTCTTTTCTGTTATTGTTGCTACTCCAGAAAATGAATGTTAAATTACCTTTCCCTGTCAGCATTTCCCGATTGGAAGTCCATTTAAATATTAATGCTAGAAAAATACTACTTCCATCCAGAGTGCCCAGATGGGGCACATTTGCGCCATTGTGGTGCTTTCTTGAGCGTTTACACATTAACTTTTTCAAATCAGCACATTTTTAAGGGGGAGGGAAATCGTTTATTCAGCGCATTTTCACTAGAAAAAGGAAGCTTTCGAAGCACTTTCACTTTTAAGGTGACACAACTTTAAACCAAAGATCTGGCAACACTGCCCATCATCAGTAGTTAAGAAGGTAACGGAATAGTCAAATAACGCGAATGAAGTGTGAATACCAGTTCGTAGCTTCAAACCTGAGATGAGGGAGGGGGGATAGTACTTTGAATATTACCTTAGTAACTCACACAAGTTAGAGTGACAAGAAGTATTAAAACTGTTCTCATGTAACCCACAATACAAAAATTTTTGAACTCAAAATAATAATAAGATAACAGTAATTAAGATGATTAAGCAGTTTTGAAACTACACAGAGGTCGGACAGTGGGGACACCTGCCACGGGCGCAGAAATTATAGAGGTCCAAAATTCCAAATAAATAGTCCAACGGTTATAATCATTTTGTTATTTTTTGAAGTTTTATTTCGGTACTTGTGTATTATGCGCCTAAACACTCAAGTGCTTCATTTAATTAGGACCTGTTTCTTTAAAACTCAATCTTGATGAAATATAATAAAGTGTAATGAGAATATAATACTTTAGAAACAAATTTGGGCTACATATTTGCATATTAGAAGGGATAAGGGTAAGTATAGCGGATATAGCGGGTCTGCATGTATAAGTATAGCCGGTCTGCATGCAAATTGTGTCAGATACAATTATTCTGCATATTATAAAGTAAGAATTGTTTTTTAACTTCAAACTATCCAAATACTGTACCCCCCCCCTAATGTACTAACATATAGCCCAAAATATATATTTCCCATCTCTTCTGTCACTTGTCTTTGTCTTGTCTCACGCTAAGCTTAAAGAAAATAACGAAAAACCGGTTTTTTCCCGAGTTTTAAACAGCATAAACTTGAGTGTTTTGCGTATAGTACACTAGTAACTTTAGTTTTACTAAAATAAAGTAGAGGGCGCAGTTGGCAGTAAGTGTTAGCAAACTAAATTCGAAATTTTTGGTTTTCCATTATCTTCATCGCCATTCCTTGAAAATAAAAGTAAGCAGACCGAATTTGAGTAATTTTTAATTGAAATTGAAGCATAAAGTAAGTAGAACGAATCAAAGAATTAGAACAAATCAATTGGGACAAGATAATTAATATTTTAGACTAAAGCAAAAAGTCAGATTTAAATAAATAGAAATTTTTGTGAAAAAATGAAAATTATGCAAAAATTTGGCCTGAAAAATTTTGAGAGACAGGGAGGGAACACTAAATCAAGATTTTCCACCGGACGCAAGAAAGGCCAGAATCCCAACTGGCACAGCACCGAGAAACCAAGGGTTAAATGTTTAAGTGAACAATTAAATATTATCCCAACACTTTATAAACTTGACACTTGCCGATTGTCTTGCAAATTCTAACTCGTGCGTCTACCGAGAAACTTTACCAGTTTCTAAAGTGCTCGAAAAGTGCCTAATTGTCTGTATTTTTAACCGTGGAATAAATCCATCTGACTAAATCTTTATTTACGATTCCCGGCTTTCACAGAAAACTAGGATCGTAATTGTTGTTGTTCTTACTAAATTAGCACAAAAACTCACAAATCAAGTTTAGTCACTTTAATTGAGAAACCTATATCTAGTGTTACTTATTTGTTTTGAACCTAATCACCTTTAACATAAATAAAATAAACAAGGATCGTTAAATAAACTTAGTTTAAATAAACTAGGATCGTAATTGTTCTTGTTGTTACTAAATTAGCTCAACAACTCACAAATCAAGTTTAGTCACTTTAATCGAGAAACCTGTATCAAGTGTTTCTTATTTGTTTTGAACCTATTCAGCTTTAACATAAATAAAATAAACAAGGATCGTTAAATAAACTTAGTTTAAATAAACTAGGATCGTAATTGTTCTTGTTGTTACTAAATTAGCTCAACAACTCACAAATCAAGTTTAGTCACTTTAATCGAGAAACCTGTATCAAGTGTTTCTTATTTGTTTTGAACCTATTCAGCTTTAACATAAATAAAATAAACAAGGATCGTTAAATAAACTTAGTTTAAATAAACTAGGATCGTAATTGTTCTTGTTGTTACTAAATTAGCTCAACAACTCACAATCAAGTTTAGTCACTTTAATCGAGAAACCTATATCAAGTGTTTCTTATTTGTTTTGAACCTAATCAGCTTTAACATAACTAAAATAAACAAGGATCGTTAAATAAACTTAGTTTAAATAAACTAGGATCGTAATTGTTCTTGTTCTTACTAAATTAGCTCAACAACTCACAAATCAAGTTTAGTCACTTTAATTGAGAAACCTATATCTAGTGTTACTTATTTGTTTTGAACCTAATCAGCTTTAACATAACTAAAATAAACAAGGATCGTTAAATAAACTTATTTTAAATAAACTAGGATCGTAATTGTTGTAGTTCTTACTAAATTAGCACAACTCACAAATCAAGTTTAGTCACTTTAATCGCCCGACACGATAAAAGAGTACTTGACCGATTTCTTCGAGTCTTCTTCTCTTGGTGAGACCCTTAAATTGCTTTTTTTAAAGATTTTTCCGAATGAAGTCCCATCGAAGCGCGTAGGAGCCAATGCTGCATTAAACTGTGCTTCGGACATTATTTCTTCGCTTGTAAAGTGCGATTCCCAGAACATAAAGCTTCCGGACTTTGTTATCAAATGTCCCAGCAAAGTGCCAAGGTGAATTCTGGCCTTGAACAGCTGCGTGATATTGCGTCCAAGGTTACAGAGGGACAGTCTAAGCTTGTAGCCCCTACTCAAAATAGGAAAAAACCGTCCTACGCTGTCGTTGTAAGAAACCCACCCCCGGAGCTCAGCGACCCTATCCTTCGCATGAAGAAGCTCGGAACATTGGATGGTCATGACGGAATCATAGGTCTAAAATCTAAGCCACATAGCAAAAGCTGGGTTGTGATGGTACGCGATAAGCGCTCAGCCGACTCGCTTGCTGAAGCTGTTACTAGCTCTATCCCTAACGTTGGAGCCAGAGTGATTGATAAAAAGCCTTTAGCTGTGGTCTGGGATATACCCCATAATTATTCAAGAGCTGATTTGGAGGCCTCAGTGGAAGGACTTATTAGTGCTAGTCAAATCGGCGACTCTCGTACTTTTCGCCTCGAGTTCGTCGATAAAACCGCTCTGAACGCGGTTCTGGAGTCGGGAATCCGTATTGGGTATGAAATTTTTCGCGCTAAGCCCTTTCAATCCAATCCGCGTCGATGCTTTCGCTGTCAAAGTACTGATCACCTGATTGGAGCTTATCCCAGCTCACCAGCACATCCCAAGTGTTCCAGATGTTCTGGCCCTCATGTGAATTCCAAGGAAAACCCTTGCCAAGCCTCACCAAAATGTGCAAATTGCACTATGGAACACGTAAGTTTTAGCCTGAAATGCAAAGTTCTCCGATCGGCTCTAAACAACGCTAATAAATGAATGCTCAAACTCCGTTTAGCTTTGTTTCCCTTAATATTAATGGTACAAAAGACAAGGATCTACTGATAAGTGAGCTACTTGAAAATGATATTGTGTTTCTACAGGAGCACCTTCTCTCTAAAGTGAATGTTGATATCCTAAAGCGTTCTCGCACCCATTATACCTTCTTGAGAGCCGCCCAAAAAAACCGTGGAAGACCATCAGGAGGTCTGGCCATCTATTTCAGACACAAGACTCAGCCGATATTATTGCAAAGCGACGCTAACATCTTAGCGATAAAATGTGGTGATACCGCATTTATAAACATTTATTTCCCCTGTAATAAAAAGACTGTGCAGTCATTGTCTAGTTTTTAACAAGCATGTAATCGCCTACGAACACTACTTAGCGACCTTTCAAAACAAAATACCAAATGGGTTCTCGCCGGCGACATGAACACTGACTTATTATCTAATTCCGACCGATCTGAAATCTTTCTCGATTCACTACCTGGAGGATTCCATCTTGCTGATAAAGATCTCCTATTTACTTATATTCACAATCGTGGTGGTCTTACTTCCAACCTTGATCATGTAATTGTGTCAGATTCAACTCTACTTTCATCAATAGTTCATGTGGAAGACTCTAAAATCGACGACAATCATTTACCAATCACGTGCCAACTATCTTGCTCCATGGCGACCTCTGTGCAACGCAACTCTCCCAAGGGGTTCTCAAAGTTAAATTGGGAAAATACCAATGTTCCACTTTAGGTATTGACATTGTCCCAGTTATTATCATCTATTAAAGTGCCTTTCCACTTATTGCAAACATCTGTATCTACAACTTCAACTCGGATAGATGTCAACTCGTATTATCAGCAAATAGTGTTCTGTCTAAAGTCTGCCACTAAAACAGCTGTACCCTCCGAGTGCGTGCGAACGGGTACTCGCAATCCCTTTTGGAAAGTTGATCCTAAAGTGAAGATAGCTAAACAAAAAGCTAAGTTCTGGCTCCGTATGTGGATAGCCTGTAATCGTCCTTCTTCTGGTTCAGTACATCAAATAAAACAGAAAACCAAACGAGAGTACAAATATTCCCTGCGTAGAGCGAGACTGAATGCCTGGGATGGTCCTTGTGACAAGAAATCCTCGGATCGTGTTATAAACAGTGTTAAGTGTTCACGTCCAATTAATTCGTCTCTTCGGCTATGTGACTTCGTTTCTCATTATAAAAATATTTTGCTTTCGTTTAATATTAATCTCCAAAATCATTTTACAAAGCTTGTCAACTCAATCCTCCCAATTCGTATCAACCAATCTCAAGTGTTGTCGGTGGAATCTGGTGTTATACTCCGAGCTCTTATGCAAGTGAATAAGTCTGAGTCTCTCGATAGTGATGGTCTTTGCTTCAAGTTTTTTGCTTATGATTGTCCTGAACTGCTGAAGCATTTGCAATTATTGTTTCAGGTGTGTTTGGCACAGTCCGTTGTGCCAGATAGTTTTTTGTCCGGCTGTATATCTCCCATAGTCAAGAGGGGTAAGGACCCCAGTGCTTGCTCTAATTATCGTCCTATCACTGTGTCTTGTTTTGTTAGTAAGCTATTTGAATATGTACTGCTACCGGCCATTAACTCCAAGTGCAATTTTACACCCTTCCAGCTTGGTTTTAGAAAAGGTATGTGCTGTTTTCAAGCTCACCATATTGTGGGTCGGCTAATGAAACAAGCTGTTGCTCAAAAAAGTCCCCTGTATTGTTTGACTGTTGACATATCTAGTGCTTTTGATAATGTAATTCATTCAAATGCTTAGTTTTCTCTAGCAGCCTCGGGTGTTAACCTTTCTATTGTTTCCGTGCTTAAGTATTGGTATGCTAATTCTTCAGTTAGGGTGAAGTGGAATGGTACGGTAGGGGAGTATATTCCTGTTAAAAAAGGCGTTAGGCAAGGTGCCGTGTTATCCCCGAGCATTTTTAAATGTGTTTTAGCTTCGTGTCTCCAACGTCTTCAACCGTCAATTTTTTACAATGATAATTTAGGCATTAGTCACGTTGCATATGCTGATGATGTTCTGCTTCTTAGCTGGACAAAAAATAGTCTAATTACCAACTTCTACCGGCTTTCAGCCGCACTATCCACAGTAGGCCTTTCAGTTAATGCCTCCAAATGTGAGTTTTTGTGTTTTGGGAGTCCTCCACCAGCATCACCTCTTTGCTTGGGTTCTTCAACTATACCATGTTCAACAAGTATTAAATGGTTGGGTCTCTCTTTTTCGAAGTTTTTTCGTCTACTTGCTCCGCTATTACGTCCAGCGTGCTGAAAAGTATGCGGGTTGGACACGCGAAAATTTCACCAAATCGTGGTCGGTATAACCGAAATGGACTATGCCGTCTTTATTCTAGTTTTTGTGCCCCTGCTGTTTTTTATCTTTCTGGTTTTGCTTTCCTCCTTCGCAAGAAGGATACAAAGAAAATACGCTCAGGATATTTTAAGTATTGCAAGTATTTGCTGCGTCTGCCTCGGTGGTATCGGAATCATACAGTCGTCTCTAAATTTGACATCGTTGATGCGCCCTCGCGACTGAAACATTTATCTAAAGATATATGTCTTAAAACTCGGCAAATGATCGGTGTTTTTGACCCTCTTTGACCATTTTTTGAATGGAGGTAATTTATTTATGTTGTATGTTGTTATGCTGCTATGTTATTTATGTTGTTATGTTTTTTGTCTTGTTTTTTTCTTTTTGTGTGTGTTTACTCCACAGTTTAATGTACTTTGTGGGTTATAAATAAATTATTATTATTATTATTATTATTATTTGTTTTGAACCTAATCAGCTTTAACATTGTAACACTCTATATACCGACAATAACAAACAATTCACAATAATTACACAAACAAACAGGATAAAGACCTAACCAAAAAGTACGGGAACTTACTAGAGTGGAAGCTTGCTTTAGCGTCGACAAAGAAATAAAATAGAAGAATAACCAACGCCATCCAGCCTTTGGCGTTTCTTGGACTTTTGGTACTACCGCATTACCAGTACACGCTCGACAAGTTTGCTGAATATCTATGAAAACCGGTTTCAAGACCAGAAAGACAAATTACGGGTGACAGAATGCATTGGACTGATATAATTTGGGCTATATATTTGCACTTTAGAGGGAGGGAGGTAAGATTAGGTTACTTTACCCCTCTCATAAATGTGCAAATATATAGCCCAAATCAAATTATTTTATTGACTTAAGTTTTATATTTTCCTCATGTTTTAGTATATTTCATTATGATCAATCAATCAATCATTTTATTAATACTAAAACACTATTACAAACGTAAAAGTTATTCGGCCCAAGAAGCTTTGCTTGTTATGGGCCATACAACACAGTAATAGAACGCCAAAGATTATTATCTTAATAATAGAGCACTATGATTAACCTAACTTTACTTCTCGATGGTTTACTGGACATAACGGAAGTACCAAATTTTTTTTTTTCAACTTTTTAACAGCGTTTTAATCAGAGACTAAGATAAGTCACTTGTTATATACATGTTATATATTATGTTATATTATGTTATATTATGTTATATTCTTATTTCACTGGAAATATGGCAAGAAATACTAAACGCTAGATATAGCCCGTGATTTTTTTTTGTCGACGCTAGCTTTTCCACTGTTACCCATACTCTTTGGACATATCAGTGTCAAACAGAAACACAGATGCTGTTACGCGGTTCGAAAACCCATTACAAATACCAACGCTAGTCATGCTGGTAACTAAGTTAAATTTCAGAAATGTCACGATTTATAATACACCCTCAGGTTAAAATTGACTCAAAAGCCCCGACTCAGCAAAAAAGAATAAAATATTACTATAGACTATTTGCGCAAACAAAAGCTGGGTAAACATTGTTGTATGGTTTTAGTCATCAACGTTCCAGACATACCTCTATCTCATCCAATGTTAGTATTACACAACATACCTGAAAAAACACACAAATAACTAATTAACACGGTTTTATAAATAAGTGAAACAATGACTTTAAATATCTTATCCTTGGTGGTTTTCAACTTGTGCATAAATGATGTGTTCAATTACAGGCCCGTTAATTGGAGGGAGGCGCAATCCCCTTCCATAATTTTACACTTTTCTCTAGTTAACTTGTATTCTACGGCGTTTCTTCTTGATTTTGAGCCCTTAACTTTTACATTTTGAGAGAAAGAGGGGTTTATTAATATAAATAAACAAAACAAAACAAGCAAATGGCCCGAAGCAAAGCTTGTTAGGGCTTACAACCCCAATGCACATACAAATAAAAACAATACGAAAAAGGAGAGGAAAATAAAAAAAGAAAATAGAAGGAAAAGATAAAAAGAAAAAAAAATAGAAGGAAAAGATAAAAAGAAAAAAGAAAACAATTCAATTACCCTGCATTTCGATCAATGTGGGATTACACTTCAAAAAAGACAAAAACAAAAAGAAACTAAAACCACTTGACCAGTATCGCGTAAAACAAAAAAAAACATCTCCACTTAAGGTCCACTCAACTATCAAAACCATTAATATTAAGTCAAAATAGCTTTAATTCCCGCCGAAATTCATGAAAATTATCCATATTTCATAAAGTTGTGGGTAGGCTAAACAATTCCATGCGTGGGGTCCTAGATGTCGTATAGAAAATTCTACGGAAAAATCTACGGAGAATCTACGGAAAAATCTACGGAAAACAGCCAGCGTACGACGAAATATATAGGAAAATGTATATGAATATCATCTCCTAATTCAAACATACTTTTAAAACATATGGGTAAACAATTTTGAAAATATTTATATACAAACAGGCTTCGATAAAAATTGATAAGTCCTGCTAAAGGCAAGATTTTGCAATCTTTTATACCGAGTCTTTAAAACCAACACCGCAAACACTCGAAACGCTTTATTCTGCAATAAATAAAAAACTAGTTTTTTTAACTGAAAGTAAGGAGCGACATTAAAACTTAAAACGAACAGAAATTACTCGGTATATGAAATGGGTTGTCCCCTCCGCAATCCCTCGCTCTTTACGCTAAAGCTTTTAATTGTTTTAAAAAGTAGAATTGTGGCAAAGAGTCAAACTTTAGCGTAAAGAGTCGCTTTTGAGTCGGAGTTTTAGTAAATTTTTGCTAAATGGAGTCGGAGTTATGGAAATACATAAAGGCTGGAGTTATGGAAATACATAAGGGCTGGAGTCCAGGGCTGGAAATACATAATATAGGGCTGGAGTGAAGTCATAGCGGCTGGAGTTACGGAAACACATAAGGTTTGGAGTGAAGTCATAAGGGCTGGAGTTATGGAAATGCATAAGGGCTGGAGTCGAGGACTGGAAATACATAAGATGGAAATACATAAGGGCCATACATATTAGCGTCTTTTCCCTTATGTTATATGCACTTACTAATTATGTAAAATAAAATTTAATTTTACACAAGGAATCTCCTAGCTTCGAAGTTTCTTTGTGATATAAGGAGCTCTGAAGTTTTATAAGAAGCTTAGGCGGGAATTTTGGATTGGTAAATTCAGAAAATTCTGGCAGGACATCACAGCAAAGGGCGTATCCAGGGTTTTTGTTCGGGGCGGGGTATAAAAAACGCATATAAACTTTGTTTATAGGCATTTTTGTTACTTTCTTTTGAGTCGAACAAATATTTGGGAGGGGGATCAAACCTAGTACCCCCCTCCCGGATATGGCCTTAATCTAAGCCTATAGAAATGGTAAAGGAAAAATTTTGCGGTGTTCATTAATAGTTCAATACTAATGAAAGATTTAGGCTACATGAATGCAAAAACAAAATGCGAAATGTTCAGTTAGATGATGATTCATTGAGATAAAGCCCCATCACAGAGCTAAACCAATGGTGGGTTTAAAGGGAGCCCACACATTATTATTAATGTTATACATATTATTAATATACATATTATACATAATGTATACATAATAATATGCCATTTCTAATAATAAAGCAGCTATTTCTAATAATAGAGGTTTTTCTCAGTGGGCGAGGGAGGCTATAGAAATTAAAAAACATATATTTGCTAATCTTTCAATAAATAGAGACACAGGGAATTTAAATATTGACCCAATTTATGATTTTCTTTTGAAAAATGAACCAATAATCAATAAGGGAAATAAAATTTTACACAGTCACCAGGGGACAAGATTACCTACTAGGCCAAAAAGAGTTGCTTCAATACTACCTTACAAGAGGATTATTTCGCAACAGAATAGATAACTAAGTTTTAATTTTCATAATTTTTCCTCAGTTGCTCTTTGATTCTCATTGAAGTAACTCGAATAGCTTCTTTTCCCTACGTGGATAAGTAGCGACAATTGTATTTATTATTATTGGTGGTGGTTTTATTTGTTTTTAGTTTTCTTTTTATCTTGTGCTGAGGACGCCTTGTTTGGATACAGGCGAAATATCCGCGTTGTTTTAGTCTTTCCTCTCTACTGGCCGTCGTCTCGTTTGAGGTTTTTTTTTTGTAGAGTTAGTTTTATCTCTCTTTGTTGTTTATTGTCATATCTGGCCAGTTCGGCTTAAGAACTTTCAGTGGAAAAGAGGGATTTTTCCGCGGAGGTGGAGCCAGATTTCCTGACATTATTTAACAAACGAAGAGAAATAAAATATAAAAAAAACAAGTTTTTTTCGACTGAAAGAGAGGAACAACAGTAAAACTTAAAACAAACAGAAATTATTACATATATGAGGGGGATTACTCCTACTCAACACCTCTCTCTTTACCCGAAAGTTTTAATCTTGTCCCAGTTCTTTAAGAATGACTCGTGAAACACAAGGTTCGTATAATCAGAACAATAAGAAGCTTTTTTAAGAAGTACTAAAAAACTTTATCTTAAAGAGCAAAGTGTTGAGGAGGAGCGACCCCCTCATATACGTAATAATTTCTGTTCGTTCTGAGTTTTACTGTTGCTCCTTACTTTCAGTTGAAAAAACTTGTTTTTATTATTATTTAATAATGGTAAAAATCCTAGACAGCTTGCAAAATAATTTATACATTTAGCTGCAGTGTTGCCAGATATAGCACAAAGTACTATTTAAGCACTATTTTATAATACAAAGCACTGTAGTACATGCTCGGTGTTGCTAAAATAGTGCTAAAATAGCAGGAAAATGCTATTTCAGCGCTATTACAGTAAATTTTTAGAGTTTAGTACCGAAAATCGCTGTGTAGCACGGAATTTGGGGTAATTGGAGCACTTTAGGAACTGACCAGGGTGGCAACCCTGCTTAGTAATAGTAAAACTTAACACTGTGCATACATCCACCTGAAGAGTTAGTAACTAGACTTTTGAAAGAAAAAAACTACGGCAAACAAACGCTTTAATCTGCAATGCACAATTTCCGGATAAGCACATTAGATCGATCACAGAAACAACAAACATGGTTTTAATTTAATTATGAGATAATATCTCATTAGAACTACCACAGTTCTAGAATTTTCAACACACTTTTTTTTTAGTTGGTGGCTTGAGTTATTTTAAAAATTAATCGTTTAACTTACCCAGTAACTCGAATTGCTAATCTTTCAATAAAGAATAGCATTCTACTTCTATTCCTTGTCCACTTGCTACTGTACTAAATTTGGTAAAATTCTAGTTAATTGACTTCTTGGTTTCTCAGAAAGGGTTTAGGTTAGGAAAATGAAACTTTCAGGGATGAATCTACAGACTAAAGTATGTCCCGGGAAGGTATTTTGAAGCAACTATCTCCACTCCTTCTCCCTCTAGAAGGCCCTGACCTTCGATAACCTTTAAAAATATGTGTGTTATAAAAGTGAAATCTTGCAAAAAAGATCTTCTGCTTAATTGAAGTACAACAAAATTGTTTTCAGCTTCATAACTTTGCTCAATTCCATTTTATAAGGTTTTAAAGATATGCAAACACATTTCCTAAATTTTGAAAAAAAACATTGATATGGCTCAAAATTCTACTCAAATAACAGGAATTGCATTTTCAGAACTAAATGCAGAGAAAAACTGAAAATTAAATGAAAATCAACTGAAAATTAAGGTAAAATGTTGTTTTGTCACAATTTCAATAGGTCATGTAGAAATTGTGACAATGTAGGCACATTTCAGGGCCCTCTCGAGGGAGAAGGAGTAGAGGTGGGTACTTTAAAATACCTTCCTGGGACACACTTTAGCCTGTAGACCCATCCCTGAAATTTTCATTTTCTTAACCTAAACCCTTTCCGAGATAGCAACAAGTCAATTAAGTAGAATTTTACCCTAATTTTTTTTTAGCTAAGGAAAATTTGCCTGGAAAGCTATTGTCTACCCTTAGCAGGTTTTTCTGGAAAGGGGTTGTTCACCTTACTATGAAATTACTTTCGAATATTTTGAATGAACTTACCTCTACATATATAAATCAGGCTGTCAACAGAGAGTTCTGGTGCTTCAAGAAGTACACTTTTATGCTTTATTGTCAATGTTTTCAAACATTTAAAAATATATACTGCAAACATTTGGGTATTGAGGGAGGGGGAAGTACCCTATTCCAAGCGTGACCAGGCATGCTCAGAGTTACTTAGGAGATAATCAAAGAAGAAGTTACTTTCAATTTGAACAAATCCATCGGGTTCACTAACACTGGTCATATTCAAACTGGACTTAAACTTGATTAGATACACGAGTTTCAACTATAAAACCCTTTAGGTGAAAATACAGACGTCTACTTAAACATATAAAAAAATCGCCATCGGACCCTTAAGATATTCGCAACGTAACATGTTGGCAATACTACTTCTCTCAGCGGGTTAAGTGACCTTCTCATGTACGACTGGTTTGCAAGTGGAAATATTAACGATGGTATATACACATAGGCTACTATGCTCTACCGAAAATACCTGTCCAGTTATTTTTTAATGACACAAATTCAACTAAATATAATGGCTAACTAAAACGCAATAAAAGGGCCCACGTAAAAAGGCAACACAAATAGTTCAAAACTGTATTTTCATGTATAATTTCATACCGTATATTTGGCAAAGACCCGGTTAATTCGGAAAAATTAAAAAAATAAGGTATTATTAACTTACGAACGGGTGATCGGATGTTAATAAAATCTGACATTTAGATGGATTAAATAAATAAAACTAGTTTTTCTAATAGAAAGTAAGGAGCGACATTAAAACTTCAAACGAACAGAAATTACTCCGTATATGAAATGGGTTGTCCCCTCCGCAACCCCTCGCTCTTTACGCTAAAGCTTTTAATTGCTTTAAAAAGTAGAATTGTGGCAAAGAATCAAACTCTAGCGTAAAGAGCGAAGGATTGCGAAGGGGACAGCCCATTTCATATATGGAGTAATTTCTGTTCGTTTTAAGTTTTAATGTCGCTCCTTACTTTCAGTTAAAAAAACTAAGTTTTTTTTTATTTAATTTCTGAACGTTTTTGAATTAATGCATGTTTGATTTTGGCTCTCCGCACATAAATTATTAAAATGAAATTTGTATATTAATTCTTTTTTTTGGCTAAATGGCTTTCTCTTAGTTTCGATCAGACAATTTTGAGAAACAAGGGGTGGGGAAGGAGGCCTAGTTGCCCTCCAATTTCTCGGTTACTTAAAAGGCAACTAGAACTTTTAATTTTTAACGAACGTTTTTATTAGTAAAAAAATATGCGTAACTTAAGATTTAACTTACGTAACAAACTTTTATGTTCTTATATTTTTATTATGTATACGAGGGGGTTTGTACCCTCGTTAATACCTCGCTCTTTACAATAAATCGTAAGTTTTGTCCCAATTCTTTAAGAATGATCCCTGAATCAAAAAGCCCGTAGAATAAATAGTTGAAATTACTAAAAATACTTTAGCATAAAGAGCGAGGTATTTATCTCTTCACGAGGAGAGACATAGTTATTATGGTTTTCGACTACGTGGAACAAAATGGCTATCTCAAAATTTTGATCCATTGCCTTTGGGAAAAAATTAGCGTGGGAGGGGGCCTAGGTGCCCTCCGATTTTTTTGGTCACTTAAAAGGGGCACTAGAACTTTTCATTTCAGTTAGAATGAGCCCTCTTGTGACACTCTAGGACCACTTGGTCGATCCGATGACCCATGGGGGAAAAAAGCAAAAAAAAAACAAATAAGCACGCACCCGTGACTTGTCTTCTGACAAAAAATACGAAATTCCACATTTTTGTAGATAGGAGCTTGAAATTTTTGCCATAGGGTTCTCTGATACGCTGAATGTGATGGTGTGATTTTCGTTAAGATTCTATGACTTTTAGGGGATGTTTCCCCCTATTTTCCAAAATAAGGCAAACTTTTTCAGGCTCGTAAATTTTGATGACAAAGACCAAATTTAAAGAAACTTATATATTTAGAATTAGCATGAAAATTCGATTCTTTTGATGTATCTTTTAGCATCAAAATTCCATTTTTTAGAGTTCCGTTTACTATTGAGCCGGGTCGCTCCTTACTACAGTTCGTTACCACGAACTGTTTGATATCGTGTCTCAGAGCTCTTATTTTAAATTCCAACCGTATCCGGTGACATTGCGCGGAATTAGAGGGGGGAACCTAAAATCTTGAAAAAGGCTTAGAGTGGAGGGATCGGGATGAAACTCTGTGGAAAAATAAGCACAAAGTCCTAGATACGTAATTGACATAACCGGAACGGATCCGCTCTCTTTGGGGGAGTTGGGGGGGAGAGTTAATTCCGAAAAATTAGAAAAAATGAGGCATTTTTAACTTACGAAGGGGTGATCGGATCTTAATGAATTTCATATTTAGAAGTAGGCCTACCTCGTAACTCAGATTTCTTATTTTAAATACCGACCGGATCAAATGTCATTGGGAGGAGTTGGGGGGGGGGACCGAAAATCTTGGAAAACACTTAAGAGTGGAGAGATCAAGATGAAACTTGGTGGGAAGAATAGGCACAAGTCCAAGATACGTGACTGACATAACCAGACCAAATTCGCTCTCTTTGGTGGAGTTGGAGGGGGGTAACTCGGAAAAATTAGAAAAATGAGGCATTTTAACTTACGAACAGGCAATCAGATCTTAATAAAATTTGATATTCAGAAGGATGTTATGCTTCAGAGCACTTTTAAATTCCGACTAGATCTGATGACAATGGGGGGGGGGGAATTAGAGGGGGAAACCGGAAATCTTGGAAAACAAGAAAATTGAGGTATCTTTATCTTACGAATGGGTGATCGGATCGTAATGAGACTTGATATATAGAAAGACCTTATGTCTCAGATGCTCCATTTTCAACTCGAATCGGATCTGGGGACACAGGAGGTTGGAGGGGGGAAACAGAAATCTTGGAAACCGGAAATCTTGGAAAGCGCTTAGGGTGGATAGATCGGGATGAAACTTGATGGGAAGAATAAGCACAAGATCAAGATACGTGATTGACAATTATTGGAATGGATCCGCTCTCTTTGGGGGAGCTAGGGGGGATTTTCAGTGCTTTGGCGAGTTCGGTGATTCTGGACGTGCTAGGACGATGAAAATCGGTAGGCATGTAAGGGACTTAAAAAAACTGACTTAATAAAAGTCGTTTCCCCAATTCGACCATCTGCGTGGCTGGAGGGAGAGGAAAAATAAAAATGAGTATTTTTAACTTACGAACGGGTGATCGGATCTTAATGAGGTTTGAAATTTAGAAGAACCTCGTGTCATAGGGCTCTTATTTTAAATCCCGACCATATCTGGTGATATTGGGGGGGAGTTGGCGGAAGAAATGGAAAAACTTTGAAAACGCTTAGAATGAAGAGATCGGAATGAAACTTGGTTGGAAGAATAAGCTCAAGTCTTAGATACGTGATTTATATAGCCGGACTGAATCCTCTCTTTTTGGGGGAGTAGGGGGGGAGTTAATTCGGAAAAAATAAGAAAAATTGAAGCTTTTTTAACTTACGTACGGGTGACGGAATCTTAAGAAAATTTTATATTTAGAAGGAACTCATGTCTCAGAGCTATTATCTTAAATCCCGCCCAGATCTGATAATATTGGGGGGGGAGTTGGAGAGGGAGACCGGAAATCTTGGAAAGCGCTTAGGGTGGATAGATCGGGATGAAACTTGGTGGGTAGAATAAGCATATGTTGTAGATACGTGATTGACGTAACCGGACTTGATCCGCTCTCTTTGAGGGAGTTATGGGGAGGTCCAGTGCTTTGGCAAGTTCGGTGCTTCTGGACGTGCTATGACGAATTGGCAGGCGTGTCAGGGACCTGCACAAATTGATTTGATAACAGTTGTTTTCCCCGATTCGACCATCTGGGGGGGGCTGAAGGGAGAGTAAAAATTAGAAAAAACGAAGTATTTTTAACCTACGAGTGGGTGATCGGATCTTAATGGATTCTGATATTTAGTAGGACCTCGTGTCTCAGAGCTCTTATTTTAAATCCCGACCGGTATTAAATCCCTGAATTTCTTTTTGAATCAATCTATTGATTCTTAGTATTTTTCTAGAGCTCATGCCATATGAGATCTTGGCTCTTCCGACCTCATCACAAGTTTCATATGAGCTCTCAGGTTTTTTTCTTTTTTTTCGTCGAGCCTGTATTTTTCTTTATTTCTTCTTCCGATATAGTTTTTAGTATTCCTTATATAATTTTTCAAACATTTTGGTCCTTATCAAGACGCTACTTCAAAGGTAGTATTAGATTCATGTTTCAAGAAGAGGAAAACAATAGACTTACTGAATTAAATAAAAAAAAAAACAAGTTTTTTTTAAAGTAAAAGTAAGGAGAAACATTAAAACTTAAAACGAACAGAAATCACTTCGGATATGAAAGAGGCTGCTCCCTCCTCAACGCCCCACTCTTTACGCTAAAGTTTGACACTTTGTCTCAACTCCACTTTTTGAGGAGGGTTGAGGAGGGAGCAGCCCCTTTCGTATACGAAGTAATTTCTGTTCGTTTTAAGTTTTAATGTCGCTCCTTACTTTCAGCTAAAAAAACTTGTTTTTTTATTTAATTTTTGAGCGTTTTTTAATTAATGCATGTTTTGATTATTTCTCTCCGCAGATGAATAATTAAAACAAAATTTTCATTTTTTTTTTGCAAAATGTCTTTCTCATAGTTTTGATCAAATAATTTAAAAAAAAGGAACGGGGGAGGAGGCCTAGTTGCTCCCTCAATTTTTTGGTTACTTAAAAAGGCAACTAGAACTTTTAATTTTTTACGAACGTTTTTATTATTAAAAGACATATATAACTTACGAATTAGCTTACGCAACGAACTTCTGTATTTTTATGTTTTTATTACGTATATGAAGGGGTTTACTCCCTTGTCAGTACCTCGCTCTTTACACTAAAGCTTAAATTTTGTCCCAATTATTTAAGAATGACCGCTGAATCACAAAGCCCGTAGAATGAATAATTGAAATTACTAAAAATACTATAACGTAAAGAGCGAGATATAGTCAGGGTGTGAACCCCTCATATGCGTAATAATTTCTGTTCGTTTTAAATTTTAATGCTGTTCCTTACTTTTAGTTGAAAAAACTTCTTCATATTTATTTTTTCATTGTTTTCTTTTTAATAATGCTAGAAAATCCTGCGCTCCCTTCATGGAAATTTTCTTCTTCCATATGTACACTTCCCAATAACCATTACAATATATAAGCACTGATCAAAGTTTGTAACTTGTAGCCCCTGCCACGGGGACTGTGGGGGAGTAAATCGTCCCCAAAGACATAGTTATAAGGTTTTTAGGCTATGCTGAATAAAATGGCTATCTCAGAATTTTGATCCGGTCACTTTGGAAAATAATTGGCACGGGAGGGGCGGATGTGCCCTCCAATTTTTTTGGTCACTTCAAAAGGGCACTAGAACTTTTCATTTCCATTGCAATGAGCTCTCTCGCAACATTCTAGGACCACTGGGTCGATACGATCACCCCTAAAAAAAAAAAAAAAAAAAAAAAAAAAAAAAAAAAAAAAAAAAAAAAAAAAAAAAACACGCACCCGTTATCTGCCTTCTGGCAAAAAAATTCAAAATTCCACATTTTTGTAGATAGGAGCTTAAAACTTCTACAGTAGGGTTCTGTGATACGCTGAATGTGATGATGTGATTTTCGTTAAGATTCTATGACTTTTAGGGGGTGTTTCCCCTATTCTCGGAAATAAGGCAGTTTCTCATGCTCGTAACTTTTGATAGGTAAGACTAAACTTGATGTAACTTATATATTTAAAATCAGCATTAAAATGCAATTCTTTTGATGTAGCTAGTGATATCAAAATTCCGTTTTTAGAGTTTTGGTTACTATTGAGCCAGGTCGCACCTTACTACAGTTCGTTACCACGAACTGTTTGATTATTTACCAATATCTGCTAAATTCAATTTGACTTTTATTTACATAATAAACAAACCTATAAACTATTACAGGTATAAATCACTACGCAAGGGAAAAAACGCCGTTCCCGGTTCTAAGTGTTTACCCCATTCCCCATGGAAAATAATGCTTTCTAAATTTGAGAATTTTATTTGAGTTTCATTTTTTTTCTGTAGGGAGAAGGAAAACAATAAGCTTTGTTCTAAAATTCTATTTAAAAAAAAACTTTATTGTAAAACTTGTTGTTTTTAATTTAATTACCTACAGAGAGTATTTGTTAATGGGAATCATACGGAACATGTTTTTTAAAGAAAAGTAAAAAGCCTCATTGAACAAACAAAATTCAACTGAAAGTAAGGAGCAACATCAAACCTTAAAACGAACAGAAATTATTACATAAATGAAAGGTTGTCTCTTCCTCAAGACCTTGCTCTTTACGATAAACTCTTTTTTATAGAACTTTCTTATTAATTTTTGCTCGTTTTGAGGTTGGATCGGTTATTTATCGTAATTTCTGTTCGTTTTGGATTTAATTCATTTACTGGCAATGCTTTGTGGTAGTTCTACGCTTGGAAAAATATTTAAACCAATTTCTACTCATTTTTGACTTAACTAGGCTCAGTACTATTCTTTGAGAAACTTGTTTCGTGAATTTTTTTTTATTAATTTCTGTTTATTTTATATTGACAGAATTTTCCATAGAAAAAATACTTCTTATCTTTTTTTTCTATTAGGCTACATAGCTTTTACTTTTAAGATTATTTGACTTTTTTCTCCTTATTTTTGGTTTAATGAGGCTCTTTACTTTTCTTTTAGAAAAACTTGTTCCATGTGCTCCCAATTAAAAAACACTATCTGTAAGATATTAAATGAAAAAAAAAAAAAAACAATAAGTTTTTCAACAACAGCATCAAACCTCAAAACGAACTGAAATTATTACGTATATGAAAAGGGTTGCCTAATCCTCAAGACTTTGCTCTTACCCTAACTTTGCTCTAAAAAAAACTAAAGTTTTTTTTATTGAATTTTAAAACAAAGCTTATTGTTCTAATTGTTTCAGGAATCGTTCTTGTTCATTTATCGTTCAATTATTGTTCATGTTGTTTCAGGAATCGTTCTTAAAGAATTAGGACAAGAAGTCATAACTATAGCGTAGAGAGAGAGGTCTTTTGGATGGCCAACTCCTTTCATATACGTAATAACTTCTGTTCGTCTTAAGTTTTGATGTTGCTCCTTACTTTCAGTTGATTTTTTTTTAAATTAATTTCTGATCGTTGCTAAATAATCCTGGGAAATACATCCGGCTCTCTCTCTCCGTCAAAAATTCCGGTACTTGTGTATTATGCGCCACTCACTCGAGCCTATGATGCATAAAACTCAAGAACAAACCTTCATCACTATAGAAATAAACTTGGGTAATATATTTGCAAAATAGGGGGGGGGGGGGTAAGTATAGCGGGTATGCATGCAAAATGTGTAAGATGCAATTATTCTACATATTATGAAGTTATACTTGTTTTCTGACTTCAAGCAGTCCAAATACTTTACCCTCCTTATGCGCAAATATATAGTGAAAATCATATATTTCTCATCTGTTCGGTCCCATATCTTTGTCTTGTCTTGAGATAAGCTGAAAGAAACTAACAAAGAAACAGGTCTGTTCGGTCTTACACAGCGTAAACTTGAGTGAGTGGTGTATAATACACAATTCCCAAAATTTGTTCCCCTACGGAAAAAAAACTCAAATAAAATTCTCGAATTTGGAAAGCCTTATTTACCACGGGGGGAGGAGGAGTTTACCGGAAAGATACTTTCCACGGGGGTATTTTCTGAGGAGGGGGGTTAATGCATGTCACCCTATTCCATTACCCTGGCTTGGCACTATGCAATGTTAAACTTTATGCACGATCCATATGTGAACAATGGCCTTTTGAGGGGACATTTTACCGAATAAAATTACTTAATGATCAGGCAAGCACGGTCAGGATTTGTCGGAGGGAGAAGAACGAGGGGCAAAGACACAATAGCTATGGCCGCAGATAATAAGTTTTCCTTGGCTCAGAGACTTATGACTGTATATTTCAAACTTGTTGAGAACAGCAATATTTCTGGCCTATTTCTTGGTCACTTAGCACCCTTTCTCCTTACCCAAAAATAGTTGGCCCCCTTGACAATCACGTATTTGGGGCGCCCTAAGCCCCAATTTAAAGAAATCTGGCCCTATTTCCAGTCTTTTGTTCGAAAAAAAAACATCCTTTTCATTTTTTGTGCTTATGGGTTCCCTTTGTTTTAGGAGTAATTCTTAAAGAATTGGGACAAAGAGTCGAACCTTAACGTAAAGACCGAAGTATTGAGAAGCAGCAGCCCCCCCCCCCTATACGGAATAATTTCAGTTCGTTTTCAGGTTTAATATTGCTCATCACTTTCAGTTCAAAAAAAAATTGTTTTTTATTTCATTTCTGATCGTGTTTCAAATCACACCGGAAATCTCTCCTCCATTGAACAGTTTTCCTGAATCCCACCCACAATGAGAAGTTAATATTTCACGGAAAATCCCCCATGGAGAATCTCTCCGCGAAAAAATCAGCTGGACAATTGCCCCCAGTACACTTCCCCGAAACATCTCCACATGTAAAATAGAGACGCCAAAAAAAGTAAGACAAATAAAAAGAATTTCGCATAGGAATTCTGGCAAATTCTTCCCGTGTAAAATTTCCCCTGCAGACTTGTCCCAAAGAAACCCCCCTCCTCTGATAAATATTTGTATACTTCCCAATAACAAATACTATACGTGAACAATGGGCAAATTTACTAACTTACATCCCTATCCCCAAGGACTGTAGGGGTCATGTCATCCCAAGAGGTATAGTGATTAGAATTTTCAACTATTCTGAATAAAATGGCTTTCTCGAAACTTTGATAGGATGACTTTGGGAAAGAAAGGGGCGTTGGAGGAGGGCTGATTGCCATCCAAAACTTTAGATCACTTAAATTGGGCACTAAAACTATCAATTTCCGTTCGAGTAAGCACTCTTCCGATCTTCTAGGGCCATTGATTAGATACGATCATCTCTGGAGGGAAAAAGATATAAACATACATCTATAACCTATCTACAGTTTGCAGATGGGAGCTTGAAACCTCTAAAGTAGGATTCTCTTATACCTGATGGTGCGATTTTTGTTAAGATTTCTTGATTTTTGGGGATGTTTCCACCTCTTTCTGGAAATCAGGCAAACTTTTCAGGCTCGTAGATTTGATGGGTAACAATAAAGTTTATGAATTTCATATATTTGGAACCAGCAAAAAAGCCATTTTCATATGTATCTATTGTTGTCAGAAGTCCGTTTTTTAGAGTTTTGGTTCTATTGGGCCGAGTCGCTCCTTACTTACAGTTCGATACCACAAACAGTTTGATTAGCAAAACATGTTTTTCAAATATTGTTCGTTTTTAAATAGTATGTGTCAAAAGTCCTTAAAAATCAAACAAAGCATTGGAAGATATGGGGAAACTCACGAAAGCACTGAGATTATTTCAAGACCCCATGTAAACGGCTGGTTAAATTTTAGCTAGATTTAGTTCAATTGTTTCCCATAGTCGTAGTTTTTACTTAAATAAATTTTCAATGTAGTATTAAATGAATAACTTTAGAAGAAACTTTCGCATTTAAAGTTGTGATGAAACTTTTTCAAAATTTTACCCGTCAAACACGTTAAGACAATTAAAAATATTAAAGCATATAATTTAGGATTACTACGACCTAGTATTTAGTTTGGATTTTTTTCACAAGAGACAAAGGAGAGGGAGGGGTGTAGGTAAATATTTCACAGTTCATATCATTAACTTACCAATAAAGTGAACATACCACTTGATGCCTTTTTTGTTTTCTTTACGAATATAATAATCGCTTCTACTGCAAATTCAAATTTAAGTACTTTTTGAGCTCTGAAAAATAATGAATTTTCAATTAAAGTATAAGTTATCGCTCGTTTTTGACAAAATAATACTAAGTTTTCTCAGCGTCGTTTTCAACAAGATAAAACTACATTTTCTCCGTGCCAAAATTATTCATAGTTAGGTTAGATAGGGGTAGGTCAAAAAGTGCTTAAATTTGAGTTTATGATAAAAGCGATTATTATATTCGTAAAGAGCATAAAAAAGGCATCGAGTGGTATGTTTGCTTTATTGGTAAGTCAATTATATGAACTATGAAATATTTACCGGGGTGCAATCAACAGCCAGTTATGTCTGTAAAGAGAATCAGTACTTGAGTATTATTCAGAACACTCAATAAGTGAAGTTAGATTCCCTCGCGAAACAAACTACGATGCAGGTACATTTTAACTAAATATTTTATATATAGAGATAGTTAGGTTAGGTTAAGTTAGGTATTTAATATAATACACCCCACCCCGCCCACTAATTTACAAATATATAGCCCTAACTTTTGATAAAGCTAATGAGATAAAACAAAATATGATGAAATAATACTTAATAAAAAAAAATTTGTAAAATTACAACTTAGAATTATATACCAAGAACGCAGAAATGTCGTTAAGAATCGCGTTAAAAAGGAGGTCTTCCTTCTGCCTTTACTGCCACCCGCCACATGTACTCTACTAAGCATGATTGTAAATGATGGCAGGATGTACCTCGGCGCCGTTTATTACGCCACTTTACTGAACCCCACGCTCTCTCTACTTTTTGGGTAAAGGCACCGGTTTCAAATCTTCATTTCAAAATCCATGTTCAGACAGTATCTTCTATCACTATGCGCAGCAAACTAAATTGAGTTCTGTCTTTGTGGCTATGAAACCTGATTTTTGCATCGTAGTTTGTTTCACGAAAGAACCTAACTTCACTTATTGAGTGTGTTCTGAATAATACACAAGTACCAGAGAATCCTATTCAGGCACTGTATTCAGGAATGAATCCTATATACCAAAGGAAGGGATTTGAAGCGTCTCCATCCTCTCTGACCCCCTCCTAAGGAGACTGATCTTAGATGACCATTTACAATCTTTGGGTAATACACACTATAGGCCTAGAATTGGAGCTGTTGAGTAGGAAAGATGTTATGAAAACAATTCTGACTTCATAATATGCACAATGTTCGTACTTAACACATTTTCAATGCGATTCTATTGCACTTTACCCCCCCCCCTAATGTGCAAATATATAGCAAAAATTACATAATTCCCATGTGTTTTTCTGTTTCTTGATTTCACCAGTGTAATTCAATTTACGGGTATAATGGTTGAAACAAGAGTAACGTATGACAAAATGCATGGGACAAAGTATATTGTTTTAAAAATTTTTCACATTTATACTAAAGTTTAGGGAAAAAACCTTGATAATGCATAAAAACCAAGTGAAATGCAAAAATCTACATTTTCAAAATACAGGGCCAATGAAAGAAAACACTCAAAATAAAAAATTAAGGTAAAATATTTTTTATGAAACTTTTGATGGGTTATCTGTTATCTTTGCCATCTCTCAAGCCGTAGAGATAAGGAAAGGGTAGAGATATTAGCTAGAAATTTAAACCTTTCCAGACTATATTTTAGGCCATGAATTCATTGCTGAAAGTTTCCTTGGTAAACGTATTGACTTACCAATAAAGTGAATATACCACTCGATGCCTTTTTTTATGCTCTTTACGAATATAATAATCACTTCTATCGAAAATTCAAACTTAAGCACTTTTTGACCTAACCTAACCTTATTATAGAAAATTTTGGCACTGAGAAAATTTAGTATTATTTTGTCGAAAACGGCACTGAAAAAAACGTATGGTAAAATTCTAGTTAATTGACTTTTTGCTATCTCAGAAAGGGTTTAGGTTAGGAAAATGAAACTTTCTGGGATGAATCTACAGACTAGAGTATGTCCCAGGAAGGTATTTTGAAGCAAATACCTCCACTCCTTCTCCCTTTTGAGGGCCCTGCTACATGACAGGTCTATACCTATTGAAATTTTGACAAAACAACATTCTACCTTAATTTTCAGTTACTAGTTGCTTTTTCTCTGCCTTTAGTTCTGAAAAGGAAATTCCTGTTATTTGAGTAGAATTTTTAGCCATATCAATGTTTTTTTTTGGTAAAATTCTAGTTAATTGACTTTTTGCTATCTCAGAAAGGGTTTAGGTTAGAAAAATGAAACTTTCAGACTAAAGCATGTCCTGAGAAGGTATTTTGAAGTACACACCTCCACTCCTTCTCCATCTAGAGGGCCCTGACCTTTGATGACCTTTAAAAATATGTGTGTTATAAAAGTGAAACCTTGCAAAATAGATCTTCTGCTTAATTGAAGTACAACAAAATTGTTTTCAGCTTCATAACTTTGCTCAATTCCATTTTATAAAGTTTTAAAGATATGGAAATACATTTCCTAAATTTTGAAAAAAAAGGTAAAATTCTAGTTATTGACTTCTAGAGGGATAAGGAGTGGAGGTAGTTGCTTCAAAATACCTTCCCGGGACATACTTTAGTCTGTATATTCATCCCTGAAAGTTTCATTTTCCTAACATAAACCCTTTCTGAGATAGCAAAAAGTCAATTAACTAGAATTTTACCAAACGTATTATTATTTATTATTTTCTCGAAAACAACGATAACTCGTACTTTAATTGAAAATTCGTCATTTTTAAGAGCCAAAAAAGTGCTTAAATTTGCGATAGAAGGGATTATTATATTCGTAAAGAGCGTAAAATAGGCATCGAGTGGCAAGTTCACTTTATTGGTAAGTCAATAATATGAACTGTAATACTTTTACCGTTTCCTACACATAAATCAACTACTTTCCAAGTCAACAAGAAGCCCCCAACCTAAAATTCTACAAAATACTTTACTAGAATTAAAATAAACTCTTACAAAAATTACCCAATAAAACAATTACGTCATTCCGAAGAGAGCAAAAAAACCTATAGATCATTATCCTTACTACTACTTGTCAAATACCCATAGGGCTACTGGTAGTTCTATTATGAAAAGCACCGAACTTTTGAGTAAAACAGACGCCGGAAATGAAGAGGGGTATTAGCAACATTTGGCTGTACTAGTAGGGGAGGGCTTACCAATATCAACACCGGTTTTTTGTATGTTTTTCGCCTATTCGATTAGGACTGAAGCTTAACTGGCATTTATTGGTAGCCTTTTCAAACATTGGGAAATTCGCAAGTGGCCAAAAAAGTAAGAAAAACGAGGAAAATAAAAAAGAGCGCTATCTCTATGTGAATTTAAGGCTATTTTTAACGTAATATTTCTTTTCTGAACAAAGTACCGAGAGATCACCCTGAAGCTTAACGTGTATTTATTGGTAGCCTATTTGAACATTGGAAAATCCAAAAGTGGCCAAAAAAGTAAGAAAACCGAGGAAAAGAAAAAAAAGTGCTATCTCTATATGAATTTCAGGCTATTTTTAGTGTAATATTCCTTTTCTGAACAAAGTACCGAGAGATCACCCTGAAGCTTAACATGCATTTATTGGTGGCCTATTCAAATATTGGGCAATCCACAAGTGGCCAAAAAAGTAAGAAAAACGAGGAAAATAAAAAAGAGCGCTATCTCTATATGAATTTAAGGCTATTTTTAGCGTAACATTTCTTTTCTGAACAAAGTACCGAGAGGTCACCCTGAAGCTTAACGTGTATTTATTGGTAGCTGGCACGTACGCAGGGGGGGGGCTTCGGGCCCGCCCGTCCCCGAAATTTTGTGAAATGTTTAATTTCCCAATGGTTTTTTGGGATTGCTGGCAAAAGTAGGACATTTATTAAGAATCTAGATAAATGTGTGAAGCATTTTTGGGGGGATTTTACAGCATGCAATTATTCGGTCAAGTCACTGCCCAATTATTAACCCATTTTCTGTCTAAATTTTTACCTTCTTTGAAGTAATTAGCAATTGTACAGTTATTTTTTTTTTAAGAGAGTTTACTTTCCACAGCAAAATCGAATTATCCTTGGTATTAGTGCGTTTATCCCCCCCCCTTTTCAGGATAAAGCACAGCTTTTACTGGATCAATTTTGGAAACTATCATTAGTTTCCATTAAATCTACGTTTTTGCAATTGAAGAACTACCCCCTAAAGCACCCATATTGCACTGTTAACCCTAAAATTTCCCTTTCAGTGGGATATAATAGATTAATCACTGGTTCTAAATCGCTATGAACATAACCTGAGCCTAAAACGTACTTTTGATGCTTCAGTCTTCTTCTCCCCATCCGCTACAATGCTACAGATTAAAGTTAATCTGTATTTTCCGATATACGTACTTTTTGCATTACTGAATATAAAAAGTACTACTTTATATCTGCTGTTTCGAAGGTTTTGCCCCCCCTCCGAAAAAAAATTCCTGCGTACGTGCCTGATTGGTAGCCTATTCAAACATTGGGAAATCCACAAGTGGCCAAAAAAGTAAGAAAACCGAGGAAAAGACAAAAAAAGTGTTATCTCTGTGTGAATTTCAGGCTATTTTTAGTGTAATATTCCTTTTCTGAACAAAGTACCGAGAGATCACCCTGAAGCCTAACATGCACTTATTGGTAGCCTATTTTAAATATTGGGCAATCCACAAGTGGCCAAAAAGTAAGAAAACCGAGGAAAAGAAAAAAGAGCGCTATCTCTATATGAATTTAAGGCTATTTTTAATGTAATATGCCTTTTCTGAACAAAGTACCAAGAGGTCACCCACTTTCCGCCACAAGCTTTAAATTTCGGACCGCTAGCTCCGCCATACATGGCAGAGTCTCCAAAGCTCTTGGCACAGTTTTGCCATACTTGGCACATGTTGCGAACTGTTCGTGATTTCTATAAGTTGGAGACCCTTCACAAAGTACTATAGTAAGAAAAGACTAATAATGTTCGATTTAAAACTAAACACTTTTTTGAAATATGAAAGGTGTTGATTTGATAGCCGTTTCCCACTCACCCATCCCCTAAAACCTAGATAGGCTTTAAGATATTAAAAAAAAATTCATCATATTTGGAACGAATATTAGTCGAAATCAGGGTATATATATCAAAGTTCATATTATTGACTTACCAATAAAGTGAACATACAACTCGATGCCTTTTTTTATACTCTTTACGAATATAATAATCGCTTCTATTGCAAATTCATATCTAAGCACTTTTTTAGCTCTTAAAAACGACGAATTTTCATTTAAAGTATGGGTTATCGGTCGTATTCGACAGAATAATACTACGTTTTCTCAGCGCCAAAATTATTTATAATAAGTTTAGATTAGGTCAACAAAATGCTTAAATTTTAATTTATAATAGAAACGATTACTATATTCGTAAAGAGCATAAAAAGGGATCGAGTGGTATGTTCACTTTATTAGTAAATCAATAATATGAATTGTGATATATTTACCGAAAGTGGAATCAAATTATTATTTTTGCTATGATAGGGTTTAGCTCAGAAAAGGAATCTCGCACCAAGATTATCAAATTTAGAATGAGGGAGATTGGTTGTGAACTAGAGTCAAACAACCCCTATACATAAGGCTGATCTGTACTATTAAGAACGGGAATTCTATCTTTCCATTCACCTCTGGAGATTTTTCTGGGAGTTGTAGTGATTTAAATACAGCCCCACCAGCTAGACGCGCCAAAGAGGTTTTAATAAAAATGAAATTGACTCTTCTTTTGTAAATAATTAGGTACTCTAGGGGGGTAGAATGCATGGCTTAACTCCCTTTCTCGATAATGACGGCTAGGCCATGGCTAGACCCACAGCTTAGATACCAAAATATAGTTATGAAAACTCGATTTATTTTTGGACATAGTGTGCGGTAGCGATACTAGCGGCTGGAGACAGGAAACAGGTATTGATATCTAATTGGTAACAGGAAGCTGGTATTGGTATCTAAGCTGTGTATGCAACAAAACAAAATTGCGTTCCCACCTATGGTGTTGTAATAGGATCTACGCATCGGGGCGCGGGCTTGAAGGAGGTGCCAAGTTCAGAGCTCTGTATCAAAAGCTTCTCATGGGCAAGATAGGAGTTTTCATAACTGTATATTGGTATCTAAGCTGTGGTTAGACCACAAACTGAAGGAATTTAATTAAAGGCTTAAACAGTAGCTTGCGTCACTTAAGAGGGAGAACTGAAAAAAGTATGTCTATACAAGCCTCCCGTCTCTTCTTGACCAATGAAAAAGAGTGGATCTTTTATTACGTTCATTTAATGACAAAAGAAAATCAAATGAATGTAGAGAACGATATTAAAACTTCAAACAAAAAGAATGTTTCCGTACATGAGGGCGACTACCCCTTCTTCAACCACCTACTCTACACTACAGTCGTTCTTAGAGAACGTTCTTACAGAAAGTCAAAATCTAATGTAAAGACAAAGAGGTGAAGGAGGGAGGAGTCACTAGCAAATAAAATGAATGTAGAGAACGACATTAAAACTTAAACAAAAAGATTTTTTCCGTATATGAGGGTGACTCCCCCTTCCTCAACAACCTACTCTTTACACTACAGTTGCATAGTACTTTAAAACTACTTTTTATTCCAATTAAACGGCGCTTGTGTTTGAGCAGTCGTTCTTAGAGAACATTCTAAAAGAAAGTCAAAATTTAATGTAAAGACCAAGAGGTTAAGGAGGGGGCAGTCACTCTAATATATAGAATAATTTCTGTTCTGTTTTAAGGTTGAATGTCCTTCTGCTCTCATTTGAAGAAACTTGTCTTTTATACAATCAGTAAAGTAAATCAGTTAAGTAAATAAGTTTAATTTATTAAAATTGAATTATACCTCCTCGCCATGAGGAGAACTTTCGTCCCTTCAGACCTCATACAGCACGCTTCAAAAGTAAAACGTTTCTCATATTGAAGATAGTGCCTTTTGGTCTCGTACACATGTTGAACTTCATCGTATAGTTTCATCAACTTTGTACCTTTTCTGGGGGAGTTGATTTTCTGTTCCTCAAATTATGAAAATTTTTTATGTGCTCAGCTTTTAATGATTGACTTGAATATTATTGCATTTTGCATATACAGAAACCTCATGAATAATAAATTTTGTAACTGTGAATGGTGTAATCGAAACTTTTTAAGAGTTTCGAATCCTATTGACAAGGGTTGCTCTTTCCTTACAGTTTCTTAATGCGATCTGTTTGACCCCAAGCTCTATTTAATGTGAATAGAGCGTCACAACTCCTTCCTTAATGTCCCATTCTTTACATTCGAGTTTAAGATTCATGAAACAATGGTTCGGGAATTATATTCACCCCCTCACAAAGTGTAACCGTAGAATGTTTATTAGGGGTTTGAAAATAAAACATTATTTGTAGGGTCATCATCTCCTCTGTTTTCCATCCCTGTATATTACCTTTTTGAAACATCAAGTTTTTGGTTAATGCATGACTTTTTAGGAAAGAATATGTCGAAGTACGATATTATTTCCTCCACAACTGGGATGCTCAATACGCTTTTTCGATAATTTTGGCTATCTTAGAATTTACCATCAAAAGAAATTTGCCTCTCTTTGAACAAAACCGTAGTTTGAAGCCACAAAATGGCAGAAAACACCACATTCCCGCGATGTAATCATTTTGGCTACAAAGAGAGCACTAGAACTTTTACTTTCCGTTTGAAATAATCCTCTCCCGATTTTCTAGGACCATTGCTTCAATGCAATCATACAAAAAAAACTAACACAGATGAACACATATCAGTGTGCTTATTCTATTGGACAAAAAAAAATAAAAATAAATAAAAAATAAAAAAAAAAGCAAAATTCCAAATACTTGTAGAATAGGGTCCTCTGACATGTCAAATTTGAAGGTGTGATATTCATTAAGGTTATTTATAGGGTCACCATTTCCTCAGTTTTAAATGTGGATTTTTTCAATAAACCAGTTTTACAGAGATGTCCCCCAATGGACGCCGTATGGTGACAAAACCCCTCCCGGAAGCAAGAAGACGTTAAGCATTGTATATAAAGAGGAAATGATTAACATTTAATGTTGGTAACAACAACGCTCGTGATAGCCCTTACCCCCCCCCCCCAAGCAATTTTCCAGCAAAATTCATGATGCACTGCCCCTACTTTTCTACCTCTGCACCAATAGGAACGAAAGTAATCTTTATGCTAAACACAAACAAAAATACAGTAAAGGGAGGGGTGCTATCACCCACAGCAGCAATATTAAAGGAGTAGACCGAAATATTCTCACTAATCAAGGGAGATTATTGATCAAAGTCTACCAAAAATAAAATAGGAAATATTTTTCTGCGATAAAAAGAAACATATCACTCTGTAGGTAATCTTAACCCAGCATGGTTTAAATCAAGGGAGGTAAATTCCAACCCCCAACCCCTCACTCACTTCTATATTTACCAAAAGGCTCATGAAGCCTTTTACAATTGGAGTATTAAAATGCACTCTTAGAGGTCTGTACCCCCCCCCCCCTACACAATGACCTACCACTCCTCCTCCATAACAGTTGATGCACAATTATACATCACTGTAGCCTATATATAATTCTGAAACATTGTTTTTAGTCAATATATGACTTTTTAGGAACGAATGTGTCACTCTGCGGTACTACTTCCTCTGGAACTGAGAGGCTCAATATTTGCCTGAAGGCTCACAAAGCCTTTTACAATTGGAGCTATATCTATTGTTTTCCTCTATTGCGTCCTATCCTATCTATTGTATCCTCTGAAACTGAGAGGCTCAATATTTACCTGAAGGCTCACGAAGCCTTTTACAATTGGAGCTACATCTATTGTTTTCCTCTATTGTATCCTATCCTATCTATTGTATCCTCTGAAACTGAGAGGCTCAATATTTACCTGAAGGCTCACGAAGCCTTTTACAATTGGAGCTACATCTATTGTTTTCCTCTATTGTATCCTATCCTATCTATTGTATCCTCTGAAACTGAGAGGCTCAATATTTACCTGAAGGCTCACGAAGCCTTTTACAACTGGACCATTAAAATGCACACTTAAAGGTGTCTGCCCCCGCTCCATACAATGTCCACTCTGTATATTATTGGGCAAATGTCCAATTCTTCATGTATATTTAGTTTCTTTTTTACTCCACATTCTAATACTTATTGCACAGTGTTTTTATGGGTTATAATTAAAATATTAGTGTTATTAGGCTATACCCATCTATGTCACATGTATTAAGACAACTTCATGAGACATATACAACTATAACTAAATTTTATCTCTGCTTTCTTCTTAAAACAACATCTTGTTCCCGCAGTTGGCACATTATAAGGTGCATCATGGCATTATGATATGAACTGCTGTACGTTCTTGTTGCTGAGAGGCTCAGTATATGGTTTTTTAATACTTTTAGATCGACTTGCTATCTCAGCATTTTCTGTCAAAAGCAATTTAGCCCTCTTTGAAGCAAAATTGCGTTGTTTTTTTTTGCCACAATAGGCAAAAAACACCCCTTTTCCACGGTACAATCTTTTTAGCTATCTGAAGAGAGGAGTAGAGCTTTTAATTCCCACTCGAATGAGCCCTCTTTCGATTTTATAAGTTCATTGTTTCAACATAATCACCCCTGAGAGAAAATAAACAAAAACAAATAAACACACATCAGTGTACTTGTTCTGTCTTACAGGGAAAGTATAATTTTTCACACTAACAAAAGAGAAAGAAGACTCCGTGATCTGCTAACACGAATTCGTCAATTGAACAATTTAGACAAAATGAACAATTTAGAATTCCTAGACTCTCATATCTTTTTTCCATTTAATGCAGGTTTTCAGCAAAACAGGCCGGTGCTCCTTGGGATCTAAGCACAGGATAGATGTTTACTGATATTTGGGATGCTGTCCCACCCACTTGTTTTTAATGCTAAAGCTCGACTGTTTCTCCCAATTCTCTAAAAACTACTCATAAAACCCAAGGAACGTTTAATTAGAACAGGAAGCATTTTTAAATATTCTAGAAACTTTAGCATAAAGAGCAAGGTAATAATCAACCCCTTCATATATGGACTGAAAAAACTTGTTCTTTTTTATTTAAGTAAAAGAATATGTGCTTAGTAAAGTCTTCTATTCTTAAACATTGCAAATAATACTCTTTTTTTATTGAGCGCCTGTGTGTTTGAGCATTAATTTTTAAAGTCATTTGGGTAAAAAAAAATCCAAATTTTGTAGATAGTAGCTTGAAACCCATACAATAGGACTCTCTGATATTTTGAATTTGATCGTGCAATTTTTATTAAGAATACTTGCCTTTGTGGGGATGTTTCCTCTTTTTCAAAAGAAAGCAAGTTATGATCACATTGTTTTGCAGATACTTCCAGCCACGCACTTGGAACAAGTCTCCAAAAAACAAATAATGACTTATGCCAACTGAATACAAAATTAACTGGATAAACAGGCCAAGACATCAAAAGAGCAACTGACAAATCAATCAGTCAATCACAACAAAAGCACTAAAATATAAACTATCCTGTAAAGCTCTGTGGCCGGGAAAAAAAAACAGGGGAGAACCAAATACATAAAATAAAAAAAAAAAAAAAAAAAATTTTCAACATGATGCATTTCCACCTTTCAGGCACTCAACACAAGAGATAAAAAACATAATTTTTAAAACACTAAAACATTAACAGACTTTAAGAAACCTCCCACCCCCACCCCAAAAAAACAACAATAAAAAACTAAAAGAATAAAGATAATAAAAGAAAAAGACAGAAGACTATCCCATGAATTAAAGATAGTTTTAAGTACAAATTTTGAAACCCAGATGCAAAAAATGCTGAACACAAGTCAAAACACCCTTTCCCACAAAATTTCTAACCCCAGTTAGTCACCCATCCCCAAGAAAAAAATACAAAACATAAATCATCAAGACATTACAAAATTTCTTAAAATTCTTTTGAAACTACCAAACAAGTAACATTCTTGAGCTGACTCAGGTAGACTATTCCAATAACCTACCAACTTTTTTGGGATTAAGCAATTTCAGCATTACCAAGGTTGCATTTTCGATAAGTTTAAACAAATAGCTTCACCACAAGTTAGTAAACTACTAGCATACCAGTACAACCTACATATGTATAGATCATGGAAAAGTATCCCTGTTTTAAATACCCTGACAAAATGACATACCCCATATTTGGTCAATAGATTCTTTGAAACTATTCAACAGTATGTACATTGCAGCCTACCACAGCATCTGACGAGCAAACAAAAATCTGCTAAAATGAAGAAGAAACCAATAGGCCCACACTGTAAGCAGTGTACCTGGCTATAGAAAGCTCATGGCCAATACATTGCTCATAGTCTACAAATTCCTTGCACCATTTTGAATTGTTTGACACTTTAATTTTAACCAATAGGCCCACACTGTAAGCAGTGTACCTGGCTATAGAAAGCTCATGGCCAATACATTACTCATAGTCTACAAATTCCTTGCACCATTTTGGATTGTTTGACACTTTAATTTTAACCAATAGGCCCACACTGTAAGCAGTGTACCTGGCTATAGAAAGCTCATGGCCAATACATTTCTCATAGTCTACAAATTCCTTGCACCATTTTGGATTGTTTGACACTTTAATTTTAACCAATAGGCCCACACTGTAAGCAGTGTGCCTGGCTATAGAAAGCTCATGGCCAATACATTGCTCATAGTCTACAGATTCCTTGCACCATTTTGGATTGTTTGACACTTTAATTTTAACCAATAGGCCCACACTGTAAGCAGTGTGCCTGGCTATAGAAAGCTCATGGCCAATACATTGCTCATAGTCTACAGATTCCTTGCACCATTTTGGATTGTTTGACACTTTAATTGACAGTGTTATTCTGAGAGAGGATTGTATTTTAATTCCTATTAGTATGTTCAAATATTATTCACACAATGGCATGTAAAAATTAAACAGCACTCCCAAATGAGTATCTGCTGGCTGAGACTAAACAAATACTAATAAATTTGTTGAATTTTCTGAACCATGCAAAAGGTATAAGACAATGCTCAAAATGAGCTACTTAATTTATCCCCAATACCTTCTTTTCTGGCAGTATCTTGAACATTATCTCTTCGAATGAAATTCAGATAGATTACTAATAACAAATGACTCAGTATTATAAATATTTAAGGGTTTTCAAGCTCACCCAACTAAGCATATTATTAGGCTAGAAAAACCATGCACTAGCACTACAACCACACCTAGACAAAAATTACATGCTAAGCTGTTCTTAAAGGGAAGATTCTTTAATTTATAGGTTTTATTAAAGCATGATATTAACTTTAGTTAAATAAAAAGGAATTATTCCCTTCCTTTCTAACCAAGTTAAAGAAAGATAAAAACTTGCTAAACTAACAAGTTTTCATCATTTCTTAGCTTGGTTAGACATGGAAGGAATCATTCCTTAGTGAAACAAAGAAATTCTACCAATCCCTTTTTAGTCAATTAAAGTTACTATCATTTCTTCAAAAAATGTAGAAGGTGAAGAATAAAATGGAACAGCCTGTTAGCTGTGGCCTGCTGCATCAATCTCAGTTGACTGCTGACATGAAGGCTTCAGTACCTGTGCCAAATTAACTAAACACTAGGAAAACAATAGGTTCTATCACTGTATTAGCTCTATGACTATCTACCTTGGTTCTACTGACCTAAGAATGACACATGGACAGATAATAGATAGACATATCTATTAACAATCAACCAACATCATTTTTATACAATCCTAACAAGGGGGGGGGGGGTTAATGCCAGGTTTGCTTCTCACTCAATTGGAGTATCTGTCTTGACTTTTTCTACAATTAGCCATGACTTGATGCCCACAACTATTCCAATGACTTTTACTGAGGAACATAAAAGCATTCTGGCTAAGGATAAACTATATTACCTTAAATCACATCTTGGAGTGAAATAAGAACTTTTGATCCTGTTGAATCACTCCTTGTGATGACAGTTGCATATGTGGTTGATTAAATTCTGGTGCATCCCAGTCAAATCTCCATGGTTTGTCACTCCACTCAGCATCTAGACAGCGTTTAAATACATTTGTTGATTCAGCAGAAACAATGTTCTCCTTGAGGTTGTTCCAGAGGCTCACAATCTGGTTTGAGAAGGAGCTGCATCTTGGTCCAGTCTTTGCATGAATTTTGCAGATTTGTTTTGGGTGTCCTCATGTTATGTGGGTTGGGTCAATATTCAGGAGCTCATTTTTTTGATTGGTAAAGAGGAGTTTATGTGCCTGGATCATATCCCCACATTTCCGCCTATTGACTAAAGAAGGGAGGTTGAGTTCCTCCAGCCTTTCATTGTAGGGCTTATTTTCCATATTGGCAATCAGCTTAGTGGCCCTATGTTGTATTTGCTCAAGCACATATGTTTGGAAAAGAATAGTTTTGCCACCTGGTATTAGCACACTTCCAGTAGAATTCAAAAGACAACCTCTTGTTCTAGAGGTACTATCTGTCCAGAACAAGTTAGAGATGATATCCTACCATAGTCCAGCTTGGATATCTCAGTAGGTATTTTGCAAAACAGAAAAAAAAACAGCAGATTTTCAATTTATCAACAGTTTTAAGAATTGCACACATTAAAAATACATCTGGGTCTGCATAGATGCCTCTAGTCTCTTTGTTAGTCAGAAAAAGGACTAATGGTTTCAGAATCATCTACTTATAAGTAAACGTTGGTCTTCATGAATCTACATATTGGTACTAATGTTTGTTCATGATTACTTAAGGTCAGTGTCCTATGAAGACAGTACCTAACCTTCTATAAATATTTTGATTAAAATGTCTTTCAGAAGCAATTGACAGTAGGTTCTCAATCATGGATGTGATTTACATAGTTGCAACACTTGCCTTTGATTGAATGCACCCAAGGTTGAACCTGTCTATGGCTTTGATAGTTTGTTCTAATTTTAAGTCCCCATTTTCCAAATTGGAAAGTATTTGCCAAGTTTAGACTAATGCTTAAATGTGTCTGTGATTAGGCTCTACTGTTTTACTATCAGCACACTTAAAATTGCTAGCAGTCTATATGATAATATTAACCTAATCACATAAGCTTTCAATGGTAAAAGAAATCACTTTTTAAGTGGTATAACAGACATTTATAGAAATATTATAGTGATCTAACTGCTGAGGTGGTGATTAACCCTCTGACTACTGGGCATCCTACCCTGAGGTTATAAACAAAATTTTGTGTATTGTCTTTTTCTTTGATTGGATATAGCAGTTGGTGATGAAAATATAATAACAAAAAGATTATACAAAACCAACCAATCAGCAAATTTTAGTATTTAGCCAAAAGCTTTAAACAGAAATTCAGGAGGTGGGGGTATTCAATTGTTGAAGCAGTGGTTACTGTATCTGAAAGCAGAAATTGAAGGTTACAGTTTGTAAGGAAAAATACACTTCTGAAGGAAATAAACTAAACATGTAGCCTAGAAAGAGTGCTAATAGATTCTTTATTTTAAACTCTTTCCTAATATCATGTGTTTTTTTCAAAACACTTGGCCCCCTACTCCCTATTGGTCCTAAACATAGCCCTAGCAACATCTTTCATTATGAATTGAATCTACTGATACATCATAGGCTTTTGTATAAAAATGGTCTCTCTATTATTGACTTGATGAAATTTAGTTTTCCCGAGTATTAGTAATTGAATTTTGTGTCAATCTTGACACAATAAATAAATAAACTAAACACAAGATTGGCTAAAAAAAAACAATGTCCACAAAGATTGGTATTAGATGAACCAGGGAAAAATTCTTGTTTAGCTGCTTTTCACTATCTTGGAATAGGGTTACATTAGGAAAATAAAACTTTCAGTAGTGAATCCAGGGCCAAAACAATACTCTGAAAAGGTATTTCCAAGCTTCCATGCTAACCCTCTGATGTCTAAGTCTTAAAAATTTGTCTACTTTACAGGTCAATGGGCTACCTATTGAAACTCTCTTTTTCTCTGGTTTTAGTTCTGGAAATGCAATTCTAATTGTTTGAGTAGAATTTTAGGCTATATCAGTGTTTTTTTTTTCTAAAAAAAAAAATTGTTGATTTTTGAAACTTCATAAATTTTTATTGAGCAAAGTTGTGAAGCTCAAAACATTTTTGTTCCGCTTTATTTAAGCAGAAAATCTATTTTGCAAGGTTTCACTTCTAGAACACTAACACTTATAAGGGGCTTCAAAGGTCAAGACCCTTTAGAAGGAGGAGTGGTGGCAGGTACTTAAAAATAACTTCCCTGGACATATTTTTAGTGTGTAGAATCACCCCTAAAAGTTTCAGTTCCCGAACCTAACCCTTCCAAGATAGCAAAAAGTAGATAAGCCAGAATCTACAGCTTCTAGGGCTTGTTTCTACTCAACATTTGGTTCAAAATGCCAATCTAGAGCAAAACTTTGTTATACAGCATAGATCTCTATCTGGCCCATCAGAGGGGGGGGGCTACCATACAACCATAACTATTTTTGGTAAAATTCTAGTTAATTGACTTCTTGCTATCTCAGAAAGGGTTTAGGTTAGGAAAATGAAACTGTCAGGGATGAATCTACAGACTAATTTATGTCCTGGGAATGTATTTTGAAGCAACTACCTCTACTCCTTCTCCCTCTAGAGGGCCCCGTCCTTTGATGACCTTTAAAAATATGTGTGTTATAAAAGTGAAACCTTGCAGAATAGATCTTCTGCTTAATTGAAGAACAACAAATTATTTTCAGCTTCATAATTTTGCTCAATTCCATTTTATAAGGTTTTAAAGATAGCCTATGCAAATACATTTCCTAAATTTTGAAGAAAAAAAACATTGATATGGCTCAAAATTCCAATTCAAATAACAGGAATTACATTTTCAGAACTAAAGGCAGAGAAAAAGTAACTATTAACTGAAAATTAAAGTAAAATGTTGTTTTGTCAAAATTTCAATAGGTACAGACCTGTCATGTAGGCAAATTCCAGGGCCCTCTAAGGCACGGGGGCATTTAGGGCCCTTCTCCTTCTAGAGGGAGAAGGAGTGGAGGTGGGTACTTTAAAATACCTTCCCAGGCAATACTTTAGCCTGTAGACTCATCCCTGAAAGTTTTATTATTCCTAACCCAAACCCTTTCCGGAATAGCAACTAGAAATTTACCCTATTTTTCATTGTTCTAGGGGTATATATACAGGATTATTAATGTAAAGGCAAGTGAAAGCATTATTAATTTTGACAGATTGATGAATAGCCTAGAGGAGCCAGGATAAATGTATGTTTCTAGTTTTCCAGTTATATTTCTGCCCAATAGTAAATCTAAGAAATGACATGGTCATTTTTCAAGCATAATGGAATTACAGACAAAATATGTTGACTAGGCTACCTACAGTTTTCTCCAATGTCGGCTATGCCTACAATAATAGCACATCCAAATTACTGGAGAACTTACTGTTTTATGCAAAAACTTACAACTTATCTCCGTTATTCTGGTTCAGATCATTCTATAGTTTTTAATAATCAATTTGTTTCTCAACCAGTTATTCCCGTTAGAGAAAAATTCAAATAAATTTAATTTGTAATTATTGCGTAAATTTGAATGCCAGTTCAATAAATATATTGGCGAAAAATGTATATCAGCGGTAAATTAGCGAAAAACTCGGGGCCGCCAGAACTTTTTTGGCAATTTTGACACGACTCTTGCGACCATGAAAAATCCAAGTGTTCACAGCATAAGGATCTTTACGCATATCTTTCTTATTGCCACATTTACCTACTGAAATTTTTCTATTTTAAAGTTTATAAAGTGAATCTTGTCTTCTTGCGTTTAAGCTCTGTTTAAGTGTGGAGCAGGAAACCAATTTTCACATTGGCCCAGTATTCATTTCATGGAAATACATTTAGTGAATTAAGGATCTGCAAGACTAGAGATAATGAAATAATAATATCTATTATTTGGTTTTAACTTGTTCCTTCATCTATTGACTGATTCTGCTCAGGCATGTATAAAAGAAAACTTTGAGGGTGAGCCTTGCTAACCAAAGGCAATTGGTTTAACATGCATCGAACAATGTGTAACTTTAATTTGAATAATAGCTTTGACTTAGAGTCTTCAAGTTTGAAAAATAACTGTACTAAATAGTCAACCGACCTGACTTGCAACAAGTCAATAGCCCCTCAGGTCTTTAAAACCAAAAACTTATATCCAAGGCGAATAATAAAGGAAGCTGTTCAGATAAAGACAAATAGATTCAAATATAGGAAATATTGCCGTTAAAACAAACACCTAATGGCAAAATTACACTAACTGGAAAAAAAAATTAATACAAAAGCCAAAATAGATTTTTTTTTTTTTTAAGCTTTTAACAATAACAGTTGCTAACAATATAGATTTCTAACAGACCAGATTGTTTTGAGTGTAAATACAAATACATTATTGCTCCCTTTAATATCTTTTATTTGTGCATTAAGTTTTTATGTTAATTATCTTTAACCCCTTAGTTACGTTACAATCTTAAAATCAATAAATGAAATCAGTAATAAACTTTATCCTTCTTCTAAAATACTCAGGAGCTGAATCATGTGCTTAATTTTTTTTAGAGGTGACCTTGCCATCCAGACACTATAATAGCTACCAAAAATCAATTATTCTCCTAATTTTTGGTTACCATAAATGTTACTCTTCAATATCTGGTGGAAATTGAAAACTGAGTCAGGAGTACAACTTAGGTTCTTAAATTCCTTTCTCTGAAGGAAAAATAAAAATAATTTCACTTGCAGCGGTGGTCAAAATAGCAAAAATCATATCAGAATGTGCAGGGTTCATGGATGTCAATGAGTTTTTAGAAAAACAAAAAAATTTCACTAAATTGAATGAAACATTTACTTTAAAACTAAAGAAAATGACTTTGCAGCCAAATAAAAAGAAAGTGCTTTACAATTATTGGAGTCAGAAAAGAGATACAGAGACAAGTAACATAGACACTCTAACCGAATATTTCAAAATTAGAGTTGACGAAACAAGTCAATCAGAAAGGCTTAAAACAGAGATAGTTACGTTTAATACCTCAACGAGTATTCGTAAATACGCGGACATGATTTGCGAAACTGTATACTTGCAATTGGTTGAAAGCGAATCTGATGAGACTATACAAAGGAATAGCTAGGCCTACATATATTTACACGGGGGTTACAAACAAAAACCAGAATATCTCAGGGAAGCAATTACTGCGGTATATAAAGTAACCCAAATTGATGAAACTATGAAAAAATTGACCAGATATCCATAAATATCAATAGAAACACGGATAATATGAACAGTGGAAACAAGAATAAACGTGTAAGATTTGGGGAGGCAACTCAACAAGCTAGGCCGCGCAAAAATGGCCCAGGCAAATCTTCTAGATAGAATAATAGGGCAAACATCGCTAGTAAAAAAAACATATGAGGACACCCGTAGGCCCAGATGGAAATCACAAATTACCAATCAGGATAGACAATATAGAAAAAAAAAAATCAATTTTGAATGAATACTGTGGCAAGTATTCCTACTGTGGCAAGCCAGGCCACCGTGTGACAAAATGTCACATAAGGATCTAAAATGAAATTTAATACCTAACAGAGCAAACCAGTTTCGACGACACGGTAAAAGCAACTTAAAAAGCCACACCTAGTTTTTTAAACTGAAAGTAAGGAGCGACATTAAAACTTAAAACGAACAGAAATTACTCCGTATATGAAATGGGTTGTTCCCTCCGCAATCCCTCGCTCTATACGCTAAAACTTTTAATTGTTTTAAAAAGCAGAATTATGGCAAAGAGTCAAAATTTAGCGTAAAGAGCGAGGGATTGCGGAGGGGACAACCCATTTCATATACGGAGAAATTTCTGTTCGTTTTAAAGTCGCTCCTTACTTTCAGTTTAAAAAACTAGTTTTTTTATTTAATCAGCGTAAAGGGTAATAAGATTTGAAAGAAGGGTGGGTAGTTCGTTAATATAGAAGTTGAAAAGTGTTGGCCCAAGAATAGTGCCCTGGGGCACTCCACTTAATACAGTTGTGGGAGGAGAGAAATGAGGAGTTCCTTGTCAATCAAAAACTCTGACACTCTGTGATCTTTCAGAAAGGAATCCCATAATCCACTGTACAACACCTTCGTTGACACCTGCAGCCCTCAATTTGATTATGAGGAATTCATGACAAACTTTGTCGAATGCTTTGGACAAATCAAAAAGAATCATGTCGACAGGAAAACCCTTATCGAGCAGTGTAGTCACTAATTCATATCTTTGGATGAGGTTAGTGTCCACAGATCTATCAGATCTGAATCCATGTTGTGATGTGGAAAGAATATTATTGACCTCAAGATGTTCAATTAGAGCTTTATTAATAAATCTCACAAGCACCTTAACAACTGCAGAGGTGATGCTATTAGGACGGTAATTTTCTGCTGAGTCTCTTCGTCCCTTTTTATGGATCGGGGTTATATAAGATGTTTTCCAATCATGCGGTAGGTCCCCATTTTGAAGAGATAGCCGGAGCCGCATACACAGGGGGTAACTGAGACCTCTTCGACACTCCTTAAGAAGACGTGGATGAACACCATTTGTTTCCTTTGACTTATTTACATCAAGCTTCTCAAGGCTATTGACAACCATTACTTCACTTACTGACAGATCAGGCATAGGGAAAAGCACTTCACATGGTGTGAGATCTGGTGAGGAGGTACCTAAATTTTGGGTAAAGGCAGAAGAAAATTGTGCATTTAGAATGTCAGCCTTATCTATTGGAAATGAGTGTAGTACACTGTGGTCAACAAGGTCAGGAATAGTATGATGATTTGGGTTTTTAGAAGAGACATGTCTCCTGAAAGATTTTGGGTTTAACTTGATCTCAGAAGCAAATTTTTCCTCGTTAGCAGATTTCAGTTTTTTTTTAACAGAATCTGTTACACGATCCCGTGCTGCCTTATAAATTGACAGGGTCTCCTGGTTCCTCTTCTTCATATACCGTTTCCAAGCTCTAGATTTCTGGTTAATCAGCTTCTTAACTTCCTTAGTGATGAAGGGAAGTGTTTTGGGCTGTTTCCTAAAAATAACCTTGAAATGTTTCTTTTCAAGAGCAAGAAGATTTTTTTTTTTAATTTAACCGCGACTCATTGATGTCACTTGTGATGAGCATTGGCCAGTTTGCAAATGAAAGTTCTTGCTGTATTGCCTCATAATCAGTGAAAATCTGAAGACGAAATTTAGGTTGAGGACGACTATTTTGGTACAACACAGACAGAACAACTAGGTGGTCACTACTAGCAATTGGCGGTAAATAATCATTACGAATTAGGGAATCAGTATCACGCAATATGACGAGGTCTAACAGCGAGGTATTCTGATCAGCTCTATAGCGTGTAGGCTTATCAATAGTCTGATGAAGAAAATTATTTGATAGGCAAGATAAAAAAGGTGAGTCTCTACTATTAGATGAAAAATGTCCAGTTCCTTCAACCCACTCAATTGCAGTTCAACCCACTCATTGCTAGTAAAACTTTTTGGTGAAATCAAGGATAAATGTACAGATGGCATTCCTAAAAGAAAAAAGACTTTATTCGAAGAAGGTATTGAATCCATACTAGGATTTTGTCAGGACAGGAAGAAAACGGACAGATGATTGAATTTGTTTTTAAAAAATAGCGAAAGGAATCTCGGAATATTATTAACATTAAAATCAGTAATTTGGCTAAGGTTTGGCGTTGTTCTGATTAAATTATCCCTTAGAATAGTTGTGTGTAATTTGTTGTTAGTAAAAACTAAGGTAGGAGGCTAGGACTAGGTAGGACAACAAATCAAGGAATGAGGGATAACCCCAGCCCAAAATATGACATGGCCAAAGGTCAAAAAGGAGTATCAGATGGAAATCAAAACGAACTGTATATACTAGGGCATCTGACTAATGGTGGACATGGGTGATATAGTCCAAAGCAAACTGGAAAGGTCCCCAAAGCAGCAAAAGGATATATGTCAATGAAGCTCAGTGTTCTGCTAAAGGCAAGTAGTATTAAAGAGGCCCACAGTAAGGTGATGAACAGATCAGGACCAAGAGGTTCCATAGTGATTCAAGTAAAAAATGAATTGTATGCACAAAAAATATTGAATCAAAATTTTAAGAGAGTTGTGAATTTAGCAGTATTGAAAGGTCCATTTAAAATTTTTCAGGGATGTCAACTGTGCCCACATCCCCCAGGAAAAGTACTGCAATCTAGCCAATTCATTCATTGTTTATATGTAGTATGTATTGTTGAGAAAGGTAGGTTAGACCTTTACTCTCTAAAAATACAAAAAACATTTATGTGAACACTTCAGAAAATGTTCAACAGAATCAATGTAGGCTATGTGAATATGGACTGTCAAATCAACTGAATTGATTTAGTTTCACACTCTCCTTAATATTATCTGAAAGGCTCACATGAATGGCAAAGAACCAAATAAATTGGTCTGCCAAATTTATCTATTGTTGTTTTTTTTTTCTACCAATGCATTTTGTATAAAAGGATTTGTCATATGAACTTAAAAAGAGCTAATTTGATTGGAAATTGAAAGTTAAAGTGTTTTTTTTTTCAAGAAAAGTGATTGAAAGGTAATCAGACTCCCTCCCACTATGATCAATTCTTCAGCCCTATCCAATCAAAATTTTCAGATAGCCATTTTCTTCAGTAAAGTTGAAATTTCCAGTAGCTATGTTTTCTGTGATGTAAACCCCACCCACCACAACCCTTGGAGTAAGGGCTATAAGTTTTGCTATTAACCCATTGTTTACATGCAACATTTATTATTGAGAAAGATAATTTTATATTATTTTCCCAAAATGTTTAGATTTAGATTTTTAGAGAAAGGAATCTTAGAAAATTATTAACATAATAATCAGTAATTTGGCTAAGGTTTGCTGTTTTTTTGATTAAATTATCTCTTAGAATAGTTGTGTATAATTTGTTGCTAGTAAAAACTAAGATAGTAGGCTAGGACAAGGTAGGACAACATATCAAGGAATGAGGGATAACCCCAGCCCAAAATCTGACATGGCCAAAGGTCAAAAAGGAGTATCAGATAGAAATCAAAACAAACTGTATATACTAGGGCATCTGACTAAAGGTGGAAGTAGGTAATATACTTCAAAGCAAATTGGTAAGGTCCCTGAAGCAGTAAAAGGATATGTGGCAAATAAGTTCAGTATTCTGTTAAAGGCAAATGGTATAAAAGAGGGCTATGGTGAGGTGATGAACAGATCAGGACCAGGAGTTTCCGTAGTGATTCATGTAGAAAATGAATTGTATGCACAAAAGATTCTTGAGGTGAAAGGAATAAAGTACAATGAAGATTTGATTATATTTGAAAAGGGTGACAAAGATACAATGTTTAGAAACAAAATCTAAAAAAGGAATAGATGTAATGTTACAAGCTATGAAGAAAGAAAGCAAGAACTACTTGAAAATGAATATGTATCAGAGATACACCTAAGGAGCAAACCAAGTGAGGAGAGAAACACTTTTGGTGTTGGTACCACAAGTATTGGAGTGTGGGGTATCAGAAAATGTGTATTTCAGTATCTGCCATAACCAGTACAGTGCTTTAGATATCAGAGGTTTGGACATCATGTCTAGAATGTAGAGGAAAAGAGAGATGCATGATTTGTGCAGGAGCTTATAGCAACAAGGACTACAAGCAGTGGAGACTTGAGCACAACAAAATGTGTAAAATGTGGTAAGAACCATACACAAACTCAAAAGAATGCCTAATAAGACAAGAAAGGGCTCTTATACTTAAACAAGAGCTAAGAGTTCATATGTCACTTGTTACAAGGTTGGAAGAGCCAAGAGCTCATGTGGCATGAGCTCTTGCAAAATTTTAATAATCTATAGATTGCTTTAAAAGGAAAATAAGAGGCTTAATGTCACTCAGGATTAAAAATAAGAGCTCTGAGTCATGAGGTCCTTCTAAATGTCAAAATCCATTAAGATCTGATCACCAACTTGTAAGTTAAAAAATACCTGAATTTTCCAAATTTTTCCTCTCCCTTCAGCCCCCCAGATGGTCCAATCAGGGAAAACGACTTTATTAAGTCAATTTGTGCAGGTCCCTGACACACCTACCAATTTTCATCATCCTAGAACATCTAGAAGCACCAAACTTGCAAAAGCACTGAATCCCACCCCTTAACTCCCCCAAAGAGATCAGATCCAGTCCAGTTACATCAATCATGAATCTATAACATTTAGAAGTGTTTTTCAAGATTCTCAGTTCCACTTCCCAGCTCCCCCCAATGTCAACAGATCTGGTTGAGATTTGAAATAAGAGCTCTGAGACATGAATTCCTTCTAAATATCAAATTTCATTGAGATCCAGTCACCTGTTCTTAAGTTAAAAATACCTCAGTTTTTCTAATTTTTCCAAATTAACAACCTGCAGGTACCCCAAAGAGAACATTCCAATTATGTCAATCATGTATCTATAACTTGTACTTATTCTTCCCATCAAGTTTCATCTCAATCTGTCCACTTTAAGCATTGTCCAAGATTTCTGGTTTGAAAGATTTCCAGTTTCCCCCTCCTCCTCCCCTTAATGTCACTGGATCCGGTTGGGATTTAAAATGAGAGTTCTAAAGCACAAGATCCTTCTAAATATCAAATTTCATTAAGATCTGATCACCCATTGGTAGATTACAAATACCTAATTTTTCCAAATTACTCCCCCCTCCCAATTCCACCAAAGAGAGCCAATACCGTCTGGTTATGTCAGTCAGTTATCTTGGACTTGTGCTTATTCTTCACACCAAGTTCCATCCTTGTCTTCTCTCTGCTTTAAGTATTTTCCAAGATTTCCACTCCCCTCCACCAATGACACTGAATCTGGTTGGGATTTAAAATAAGAGATGAGTTACAAGGTCCTTCTAAATATGAAATTTCATAAAGATCTGGATCATTTCTTTGTAAGTTAAAAATATCTCATTTGTCAATGTTTTAGAATTTACCCTTCCCCCTGCCTCAACTCCCCCAAAGAGAGCAGATCCATTCCGATTATGTCAATCACATATCTAGGACTTGTGCTTATTTTTCCCACCAAGTTTCATCCCAACCCCTCCACTCTAAATATTTTCCAAAATTTTAGGTTGCCCCCAAACTCCCCCAAATGTCACCAGATCTGGTTGGGATTTAAAATAAGAGCTCTGAGACACAATTTCCTTCCAAATATCAAATTTTATTAAGATCAGATTACTCCTTTGTAAGTTGAATTACCAAACTAAGTAATGAATTGTAATTTGTAATGAATTGATTACTAAGTAATTTGTAATGAATTGATTACCAAACTAAGTAATATTGTTACAAGCCTAATTATGGTCATTCCAACAACCAGACTAAACAAAAAGAAGTTGAAAGAAATAAAAAAAAGATTCAAGAAATAAAAGAAGAAACTGAAGAGAATAGTGAAGAACATGTCTCAGATGAGGCCATGGAAAATCAAGACTTCAACTCAAAAAGAAAGATAAGTTCAGAGTCCCCACCCACCATGCTTAAAAAAATGAAATCAAAAAGATCATGAGGATTATTCAGAGGAGATTTTAATCTTCATCACACTCTGTGGAATGATAGCCACACTGAAGATGGTAAAGCTAAAGAATTAATAGAGATACTGATCAAACAGATTGTGGCAATGAACTGTAGTAAGGAGTGACCTGGCCCAATAGCAAACAAAACCCTAAAAAACAGAATTTTGATGCTAATGGATAAATTGAAAGAGTCAGATCTTTATAATGATTTTAAATATATAAGTTTAATCAAATTTAGTCTTATCCATCAAAAGTTAAGAGCCTGAGAAAATTTGCCTTATTTTGAAAAATATGGGGAAACACCCCTAAAACTTATAGAATCTTAACAAAAATCACACTATCACATTCAGCATATCAGAGAACCCTACTGCAGAAGTTTCAAGCTCCTATCTACAAAAATGTGGAATTTTGTATTTTTTGCCAGAACACTAATCATGGGTATGCATCTACATGTTTTCTTTTTTTTCCCAAGAGTGATTGTATTGACCCAGTCGTCCTAGAATGTTGCAAGAGGGCTCATTCTAACATAAATTAAAAGTTCTAGTGCTCCTTTTAAGTGACCAAAAATTGGAGGGCAACTAGGCCCCCTCCCATGCTAAATTTTTTTGGCACTTGGTATTAACCAAGTGACATATAGCAATCACAAAATTCTGTTGGTCTTTTGGTCCTGGTTTTGCTACTTTAGGCACTTCGAGTTAAGCTAAAACGATGAAATTTGGCAGGCTTATCAGGGACCAGACCAGATTAAATTAAAAATATTCTTTTTCCCGATTTGACTATCTGGGGGGAGTGGGGGGCCCATTAATTCATAAAAAATTGAAAAATTTAAGTATTTTTAACTTATGAACGGTTTATAAGATCTTAATGAAATTTGATGTTTGGAAGTATATCGTGTCTCAGAGCTGTTATTTTAAATCCTGACCGGATCTGTTGACATTGGGGTGTGGGGAGGGGGGTTGGGGTTGGGAGGGGAAACCTAAAATCTTTGAAAACACTTACAGTGGAGGGATTGGGATGAAACTTGGTGGGAAAAATAACCACAAGTCCTAGATACATGATTGACGTAACCAGAATGGATCCGCTCTCTTTGGGGTATTTGGGGGGGGGGGGGTAATTCTGAAAAATTAGAAAAAAATGAGGAATTTTTAACTTACCAATTGGTGATTGGATCTCAATGAAATTAGATATTAAGAAGGATATCGTGTCTCAGAGCTCTTATTTTAAATCCCGACCGGATCTGGTGACATTGGGGGGGGGGGGAGTTGGGAGGGGTAAACCTAAAACTTGGAAAAGACTTAGAGTGGGGGGATTGGGATGAAACTTGGTGGGAAAAGAAGCACAAGTCCTAGATACATGATTGACATAACTGGAACGGATCTGCTCTCTTTGGGGTAGTTGGGGGGGGGGGGGTTAATTCTGAAAAATTAGAAAAAATGAGGTATTTTCAATTTACAAATGGGTGATCGGATCTCAATGAAATTTGATATTTAGAAGGATATTGTGTCTCCAAGTTCTTATTTTAAGTCCTGACCGGATCTGGTGACATTGGGGGGAATTTGGGGTGGGAGAACCTAAAATGATGGAAAACGCTTAGATTGGAGGGATTGGGATGAAACTTGGTGGGAAGAATAAGCAGAAGTCTTAGATATGTGATTTACATAATTCGAACGGATCTGTTCTTCTGGGGGGGGGGTTAATTCTGAAAATTTTTTAACTTACAACGAAGTGATTGGACCTTCATGAAGCTTCATATTTGGAAGGACCTCGTGACTCAGATCTCTTATTTTAAATCTCAACCGGATCCAGCGTAATTGGGGGTGGGGGGCAATTGGGGGGAACTGGAAATCTTAGAAAATACTTAAAGCGGTGAGATCAGAGTGGAACTGGATGGGAAGAATAAAAACCTGTCTAAGACACATGACTGACATAACCGGACCGAATCTGCTCTCTTTGGTGGAGTTGGGGGGGGGGTAATTTTGAAAATTGAGGTATTTGTAACTTATGAAAGGGGACCAGATCTTAATGAAATCTGATATTTAGAAGGATTTTGCGCTTTAAAGCTCTAATTTTAAATTCTGACCAGATCCTTTGACATTAGGGGGAGTTGGAGGGGAAAACTGGAATTCTTGGAAAACGTGAAAATTGGGGTATTTTTATCTTACGAATAGGTGATCGGATCTTAATGAAATTTGATATTTAGAAGCAATTCATGTCTCAGAGCTCTTTTTTCAAATCCTGACCAGATCTTGAGACATTTGGGGGAGTTGAAGGGGGAAATCTTGGAAAACACTTAGAGTGGTGGAATCGGGATGAAGCTTGGTGGATAGAATAAGCAAATATCCTTGATACGTGATTGACAGAACCCTACTGGATTCGCTCTCTTTGGGGGAGTTGGGGGGGAGGGGCATAGTGATTTGGCGAGTTTGGTGCTTCTGGACGTGCTAAGACAGTGGAAATTGGTAAGCGTGTCAGGGAGCTGCACAAATTGACCTGATAAAGTCGTTTTCCCAGATTCGACCATCTGGGGGGGGGGCTAAAGGGAGAGGAAAAATTAGAAAAAATTAGTTATTTTATAACATACGAGTGGGTGATCGGATCCTAATGAATTTTGATATCTAGAAGGACATCATGACTCAGAGCTCTTATTTTAAATCCTGACCGGTATTAACCCTCTTATTTTCCTTTTAAATCAATCTATTGATTCATAAAATTTTGCTAGAGCTCATACCATATGATCTCTTGGCTCTTAGCTCCTCTTGCCTTGTCACAAGTGCCATATGAGCTCTTAGCTCTTGCTTCCCAAAGTCAACAGACCAAAATTTTAACTTAGCCATTTTGTTCAGCATATTCAAAAAACCTGATAACAAGGCCATTGGGGACAGCTTACCCCCTCAAAGTCCAAGGAGGAGGGGCTGCAATTTACAAAATCTGACCAGTGTTTACATTTAGTAATGGTTATTGGGAAGTGTACAGACGTTTTGAGGGGGAGTTTTTGGGTTATGAGGAGGAGGGTCGAGGGGAGGGTTTTACATGAGAGGATCTTTTCATGAAGGAATTTGTCATGGGAGAAGATAATTTCCATGAAGGGGGTGCAGGATATTCTAGCCCTATTTAAAACAAAAACAAAAATAAAGATAAATATGGAAAAGTTTTTTCAACTGCAAGTAAGGAGCAGCATTAAAACTTAAAACAAACAGAAATTGTTACACATGTGTAGGGTTCATCTCCTCCTAAATACCTTGCTTTTTATGCCAAAGTATTTTTAGTAATTTCAACTATTTATTCTATGACCTTTGTGATTCAGGGGTTATTCTTTGAGAATCTGGAAAAAATATAAGTTTCAGTGTAAAGAGTGAGGTATTAACGAGGGGGAAAACCCCCTCATACTATGTAATAAAAATATACAAATATAGAAGTTTATTACATAAGTAATGTATATTTTCTACTAATTAAAACGTTTGTAAAAAATTAAAAATTCTATTTGCCTTTTTAAGTAACCAAAAGATTGGAGGGCAACTAGGCCTCCTCCCCCAACCTTTCTTTTCTCAAAATCTTGTGATCAAAACTAAGAGAAAGCCATTTAGCCAAAAAAAAAAAAAAAAAAAAAAAAAAAAAAAAAAAAAAAAAAAAAAAAAAAAAAAAAAAATGCAAATTTCATTATAATTATTTTGTAGACAACCAAAATAGAAAATGTATTAATTCAAAAACGTTCAGAAATAAAACGAAAAAAAAAGTTTTTTAACTGAAAGTAAGGAGCAACATCAAAACATAAAACAAGAAATTACACTGTATATTAAAGGGACTTTTCCCTCCTCAATGCCCCTGTCTTTATGCTAAAGTTTTTTACAGTTTTAAAAAGTAAATTTGAGAGAAAGAGTTAAACTTTAGTATAAAGAGTGGGGCGTTGAGGAGGGAAAAGCCCCTTTAATATATGGTGTAATTTCTGTTTGTTTTAAGTTTTAATGTTGCTCCTTACTTTTAGTTAAAAACTTGTTTTTTTTATTTTAACTTTTGATCCAGAAGAGTAGATAGCGCTTGCTGCACCAAAAAACCTTGCAACTAGACTAAATAAGACAAATGGGGAAACAACAACATTAGACTTGACTATTATATCTTCTGAGCTAGCAGGTGACATGACTGTCGATTCAAAAGATGATTTTGACTCTTACCACTTCATCATTTTCACTGACTTGGAGTTTGAACCACAGCCCTCTGCCTCTGAAACAAGAAAAAATGGCCATTCTTTGACAAGAGAATTGCTAAATGGAAAGAAGAAATATCAAAACTTAACTTTTCCAACCTAAAGACACTACCTACTGAAGAGGCTATTAAAGAAGTCTCAGAAAAGATGATAGAAGCTGGGAAAAAAATCTAGCTTTAAAAGGTAGCCAAGGAATGAAAAAGAAGATTTATAATTCTACCGTAGGATGGACAGCCAAATGTGAAGCAATTAAAAAAAGAGACAAGACCTAAGAAATCAACTGAAAAAAGAGGGAAGCTGGGAAATAAGAATATTTCTGTGAGCAGATTAAAAGCTAAGATAAACAAAGTGACAGCCCAGCTCAGACTGACTGTCGAAGAGGAGAGATACAAAGCTTGGACTTGGGTAATTCATGAAAAATTCAGAGGAAACATTCCTGCCAGATGCTTGTGGATGAATTTTAAGAAATACATAAAAAGAAAAACCTATGTATGTGAACCAAAGATTCTAGATTCTAGAAAAAGAGTTACGACAGCATAAAAAAGACATAGACAAGGCATTAATTTCAAATAGTTCCAACAACTCCTTTGATTCTACTTTAGGTTGGCATAAATTTAAAAATCTGTCCCACATGATGCTTTTTGAAAGATCTTCACTCATCAGTAATGATTTGGGGTAAGACAGGTGGTTCGGGAATCAATCGAAATAAGTCTCAAAATAAATACTAATATTTCTTTGAACAGGGACTTAGGGGAATACTCACTAAATTCTTTATACTGAAATTTAATCAAAAATGATCTAACAAAAAAATTTACTAAACCGACTTATAATAGTATTGAACCAGCTACAAAAAGGCCTTTGAGACAGGCTGCTAAAAATGCAAGATTGGCTCTGAGAAACTGCATTTAATCACTTTGTTCTCTTTAGTTTGAATGAATTTATATTCTTACTTTATTCTTTTTGTCAGTCCTGGTTGAACTTCGTTAAAGTAAGGATGCTAGGGCTGGTTTTAAAAAGTTTTTAAAATACATTATTAGTTTTAATTCTCACAATTTAATGTAAGTTCATTTATATATACATATTCTCTCTCTCGTTCTCATATTGTGCTGAAGACGGCCCTTGGACATAGGGCCGAAATATTCACAGAACTGATTTCCACTGTCTTGAAAAGATTTTCCCTATTGTTACTACTTTGTATTTGTTTATTTTTTTTACCGCATTTTTTTTCAAGATTGCTAACACATTCCTTGACTTCATTTATCCTAGTGGTAATGTCTTGCTTCAGCTCTTCTACTGCCTCTTAACTATATCTGCAGTAGCCAAAGCACTAGAGACTTTAGATGTTATCAAGTTTGAAATTTTGGCCAATGGTGGGGAGGGGTCTGCTGGAGTACCAAAGTGCTTACAAATCAAGCAGTACCACTGCATATCTCCAATGGTAGATATTTTTGAGAAAAGTTCATATTTGGAGCTGGGCATTTTTAAGCACTTAATGCATAGCCATTTTTCACAACCATCACAGAAGAATGCCTTTGAATCTGGTTCAAGTTTGTATTTACAGCCAGCACAGAAATCTTGGGACTCTTTCGGGCTGAATAGCTTCTGTTTGCTATCCTGTTTAGGTGGTATCCTTTTTTATGTAGCCATTATCTCACAAAATCTCATGGTAGAGAACCTGTGGGACATGCTGATACTCAAATCACCTATCCTCAGCAGCTTAAGGATTAAAATCCTGCTAGTACCAATATGGCTCTTCTTGTCTGATATCACTCTTCTGCACAGACTATCTCTAAAAACCCACAAAAACTGCTCAGTAAATTTACTCAATGGCTGCTTCTGCTATCCATGCAATTTAAGGATTAAATTTAGTCAGTACCAATACAACCTCTTGATTATTTGATATTGCTAGCTTCTGTAGAGACTATCACTGAAAATATGCGAAAAAAACTAAACAAAATAACACCTGAGCTAACATAATCAATGGTGTAATATATAAACACTTGCTATATAGCAACTATGTAAACACGTTACACAAAATATAAGAAAAGAAAGGGGTTACAATTGTGTTTACAGTCCAGTTACACATCTTCCAACTAGGAGAGTGCAACAATAGATGCAATTTAAACCCACTCAGTAGTCATGACCATAGATAGGCATGATCAAGGGGACAATTCAGTGCTTATTAATTAAAGAAAACACACTCAAGAATTACACTTAGGTTAGATCTCAGAAAACTGGTTTCATAGGCACAAAGACAACTGATGTGTGATAGAATGCACTGGACTTGCATAATTTGTGCTATAAATATGCAAATTGGGGGGTGGGGGTTGTAGGTTAGGGGTGCTGTCAAAATACTTTACCCCAACCCCCCTATATATATATATATATATATATATATATATATATATATATATATATATATATATATATATATATATATATATATATATATACATATATATATATATATATATATATATATATATATATATATATATATATATATATATATATATATATATATATATATATATAATTTTCTGATTCCATATTTAAATCTTTGCTGAAAAGCTTCTTAGAGTGACCTTGTGTTTGTCTTTCTTTAGGTAAATGAGTAAAGAGCTTATTTTCGGATTGGTCAACATAATTAAATGTCATCAGCATTGCAGTGCGCCCAAGTTAGAAGGGTAAAGATGGGAGTCTTAGGGTAGATGGTGTTTCATAATATGGCTTCTTGTCATATCCAGAGATGTATTTGGTGGCCCTCATTTCAGCACCTTCATCCAGCTGTATAGGTTATCACTTTTGTAAAAAGGACCAGCAAGACAGGTTCAAAAGTCAAGAGCTCGTTTTTGCTCACGATTGCCTTATACAGATTCAAGAAGATTCCATGTCATCAGCTAGTTATCAATTACTTGAGATATAGTTTTTAAACAACTTTTGATTCATGTTTTTAAACTATTTCTGAGGTAATAGCCTTATGCATGAACTTTATAACTTTAAACTCATTCACGATTCGGCAAATAGCAGTGACATCAATTGGGGAGGGGGCGGTTTGTCCCCCGGCCCTGTGATACCACAGTGGGTTAATACTCTGGCTCCTGGGCGCAGGGATCGATCCCCGCTATGGCAAGTCTGGGCGACAAGTTTGCTACTTGTAACAGTAAAAAATACCAAGCTACTGAAACATCAGTTCAACGCCCTATGCGCCAGTAACGGCTTTAAAGAGTCGTTATTTTATCTTTTTACCCCCCCTCCCTTTATTTTGAAAACTACTATTTTTAGAGAATATTTTCATGAAAAAATGACTTTTTTTGCTGAGTAATTAATAAAAAGACAAATGACAAACCATAAGGATTTGAAAAGTAGGTTAATCATTCTTTTAAAAAAGTCAAGGTATGAATTTGCTATGGAGACAGTTTGTGCAGGATGTTTGAGGAACTTTAGAAGGTTATCTATAGTGACTACTACTACTACTACTAATAACTCACTGCAGCACCAAGCCGCCTGAGGCCAACAGAGCTACGCACGCTCCTCCTCCAACCTAATCTAATTAAAGCCTCCCTCTTTACACCCTCCCAGGAAGTTCCCATTTCCTTTAAATCTTTATTTATGACATCCTCCCAACGCAGACAAGGACGACCTGCTTTCCGTGTAGCCCCAGACGGTTGGCCAAAAAGGACAATCTTCGGTAATCTGTCATCCTTCATCCGTAGAACGTGGCCTAGCCATCTCAACCTTTCTTTCATTATAGCCCCAGAAAGCAGCATTGAACCCCACTTTTCGTACAACCTACTGTTTGAAATACGGTCAGTCAGCCGGGTACCCAGAACAATCCGTAGGCAATTTCTCTGGAAAACATCTAGTAAATTTTCATCTGCTTTTCGGAGTGCCCATGCTTCAGAGCCATATTTGACCACTGTCATCACTGTAGCTTCCAATATTCTAATCTTGGTTTGTAGGCTTATCTTTCTATTCTTCCAAACTTTTTTTAACTGTGAAAAAACACCCTGAGCTTTAGCTATTCTACTTTTAACATCTTCACTGCTCCCACCATCTTTACTTATAATACAACCAAGGTAGCTGAAGCTCCCAACCTGATCAATCTTTTCGTTACCTAATGTCACTTGTTCATCTTCACTTATTCCTAGCCTTAGTGACTTAGTCTTCTTAACATTAATTTTCAAGCCTATTTTAGCACCCTGAACTCGTAAAACCTCTAAAAATTCATTCAATTTGCTCACACTTTCATCTAATATGCTTAAATCATCAGCATAATCTAAGTCCAGGAGCGTTCTTCCTCCCCATTTGATTCCATGTTCTCCAATTGCCTTTCCTGTGCTCCTTAAGACGAAGTCCATCAAAATGATCCATATAAAGGGGGATAGAACACAACCCTGTTTAGCTCCTGATTTAATACAAAACCAGTTGCTAACCTCATTTCTTACCTTAACCGCAGCAGTATTATTTTTGTACATAGCGCAAATCACTTTAATGTATTTTTCTGGTATACCATATAATGATAAGACCTTTGTTAACGCTGTACTATCAACAGAATCGAAAGCTTGCTTATAATCGATAAAACTAAGGGCCAAAGGTGTTTGACAACGAAGGGACTTCTCAATTATTAACCTAATAGTGAAAACATGGTCGACACATCCTTAAACTTTTCTAAAACCGCATTGTTCTTCCCTTAAAACTTTGTCTACAGCATGTCTCAGTCTAAAAAGTATCATATCACTCAGTAATTTGCTACCTACAGAGACCAGACTAATGCCTCGATAATTACAACACTCACTCTTGTCATCTTTCTTATACAGTGGTTTAATTAAGGTTTTCCTAAAATCATTGGGTACTTTCCCTTTTTCAACAATCATGTTCATAATCTTCAGGAGCTTATTCCTAACCTCAGAGCCACCATATTTAAGAGCCACCACCATTTTTAATCCTTCTAGTACTGTCGCTAATTCTTCCTCACTAAACAAATCTTCCTTCACATCCAAGGTATCACAAACATTTTCATTTTCATCTATATCTTTTCCTGCAACTGTATCTCGGTTTAGCACATTCTCAAAATGTTCCACCCATCTTTCTTTAACTTTTTCCTTATCACTAATTATGGCCCCATTTCTATCTTTAACTGGGACTAGTCCGGATTGGCTACTCCCTTTCAATTTATTAACATGCCAGTATAATATTTTACTATTATGCCGTCTAGCCGTATCTTCCAGATCCTCAGCAATTTTATCCATCGCCTCCATTTCACATCTCCTTAGTTCATATTTTAATGCTTTCTCCACTTTCTTTACATTCCTTTTCATATCTTTTCATACGGCCTATCACTCAGATAATTCTTATACAAACCCCTTCTACTCTCTATTAAACCTAAAGCTTTTTCACTAATATTCCTAGTTGCTGTCTTAGCACTCTTCCCTAGGACACCATCAGCAACTTCACAAATTGTTTTTCTGAAATTATTTCATCCATCTTCCACATTGTCAAATTTTATACCCTCAAGTTTAGTACTCAACTGTTCCTGGAATTTTTTTCTCAAATTTTCATCCTGAAGTCTACCAACATCATAACTTTCCGGGAGGGAGTCACCCTTCCGAAATTTCAGCTTTAAATTAACCTTAGTTACTACTAGATGGTGATCTTTATTTTTAACATCAATAATAGCACTCCTATACACCCTAGAATCTTGTATTGATCCTGCTAGTCTTCTGTTTGCAATAACATAATCAATAAGGTTTGCTGTCTTACCATCACGTGAATACCATGTCAACTTATGGGCCATTTTGTGACCAAACACTGTATTGGTTATAACTAGGTTGTTATACCTACAAAATTGCAAAAGCCTATAGCCATTACTTTTTCTTTTCCTACACCAAATTTACCTAGGCTAGGATACCATCTATCCCTATTTCTACCAACCTGGGCATTAAAATCTCCTAGCAAAAACAACATATTTCTACCTGGTACCCTGTCAATTTGCTCCTGTAACTGTAAGTAAAATTCATCTGAGTCACTAGTATCTCCATCAGTTGGTTCAATGGGGGCATATACTACTATAACTGATACCCTAAACTTTTTAGTCATAAAATTAGCAATTGGTATTCTATTATTAATACCTTCCCAGCCTAAACAAGACTTAGCAGCTTTCTTATTCATCATGAGCCCTACTCCCAGTCTATGTACCCCATCCTTCCTGCCTGAGTAAACAAATTCTATGTCACCTAATTTCATGCTTCCTAGCCCTGGGATATGAGTTTCTGAAACTCCTAATAAATCCAGTTCAAACCGTCTGAATTCGTCAGTTAAAATGTCGATGCGATAGTCATTTTTTAACGTCGTAACATTCCAAGTTCCAATGTTCATGCTCTTTAAATCTTTGGAATTATTTTGGCCTCAAGAAAAGCAGTGATCCCGGATACCAGTGCAGGATGGGGACCAACATATCTTCTCAAGTCTACACCGAAGCGCTTAAGCCGGCTTAGAACCGGACAGCAAGAAGTTCCTGGGACCTCCAGTAGGTTGGAGGCTTTGTGCAATCCTGAGCCCATCTTGGTCACAGCATGGTTTTCAGCACTTGACGATGCTCTTCTGTCAACAAGAGTCGAAATCCTGCACAGACAGTCCCAAGCCTATTACCTCCGACTCATTATATATTCATGCCTACAAATATTATGCTACTACGGGGAGGCAGCCCATAGTAGATAAATTAGCCCGGAAGAGGTTTTTCAGCCCGGAAACGCCCATCAAAACAAACCAAGCCCAGAAAATTATCCAATAATCGGAATTGCTGTGTTGTTTACTAGGCTATAATTTCCTCGAGGGGCGCCACTCCTCAAGTGGGAAAAAATTGACCGCAAGTTTCCCAGTCTTGCAGGTACCCCGAAAGGGTCGAGGCAGCCCTTTACAGAGGCCGTTGTCCATAAATCTGGATCTTACGCCCTGCCGCAGTTGTCCTCCTATAGAGGATCCTTCCACGATGGTGTTCTGCTTCACCTTGCAATTTAACCCATTACTGGGAGAAGTTTTGTAACTCATCTGACGTGTGAACACGGCAGTTGGCCCTGCTGAGTGTATATTTGAGGGGCCTTCTTCCTCCTCCACCTTTAATTATGACCCCGAGGGGAGGGTTTCCCCGTTTCTATTATGGGCCCCACTGGGATAAGGTCCTACTTGGTCTAAGCCTCCTATGGAGCTACTCTACCTATCTGTAGGGCTTTCCATTGGAGAGGAACAGGGGATAATGTCTGATTATCTTTCATAGTATAGTGGTGCTAAGGATTGCTGTGAACAAAATGAATTATGACACATCCTGATATACTAAAAGGGAGGAGCCTGCCCATGCCTGTACGCAATAAAGGTCCTGCCTATTGGTAAAAGTTTGGAACTTGTGTTGTGCTGGCATTGATTCAAAGGGCACATGTCCGAATTTGAATTGCCTATGCAGAGTTGAGAATGTTGTGAGACTTGAAGACTTATTATCAGGAGATCTAATAGCCTATTTTGGCATCTAGCTTGGAGAAGTACTTAGCACCCACATGCTTTTGGACAGCTTCCTCATAAGTTGGCATAGGATGATGAAATCTCTTTGCAGCTTTGTTGAGATTTTTTGGGTTTACATAGATTTTCAAGGTTCTATCCAGTTTATTGAAAACCACAGCTGAGCTACCCTAACCAGTTTGAGGGGTTACCTTCTAAATGACTCCTGGGCTCTCCATGGAATCTAGTTTTTCCTTGAGCTTGAGACTTCAAAGGAATATGTCTCATGGGCTGAACGGACAGTTTGTCACCATCCTTGAGTGTACCTACTCACATCTTATAAGAAGAACCTATGGAAGAGATTCTTTGATTATTTCCTTAGGATTTAAAGAGGGAAGCCATATCACATGTACCTAGTATTTAAAAAGACTTTAACAGTGAGGGCAGAAATGAGCACAGTTAAAAATAAAGGCTATCCAAAGGACCTTCATTTTTGACAGCAGCTAGAGCTGTTACATGCCTCATCAATGTCAACTTGCAATTCGTCAAGTCATGCTTTGTGGTTCCATAGCTATAACTTGACAATTCTTTAATTTCAATGTTTAATTAACAAACACAAAGTATAAACAATAGGGATTTTTTTCTAAGACAGTGGAATTCAATACAGTGGATATTTCGGCCCTATGTCCAAGGATGAAAAGAGAAATCACCAATGCAACAGCACAAACACATAAAAAAAAAGAGACAGAAGGAGAAAAGGAAGACTGTTTTCCTAAATTAGTGATTAATATAGACCAGCACTTGAATGAGGCCTTAACCCTACTCATCCATGCAATCACATAGGTCAAACAGCATAGCCACACAATCAACCATAAAGAATAATCCATGGACAGGCAGTCATGTCGTCAATAAGTATAAGTCGTCATTTACCAAACAATAGAAAAAATAATAGACAAATAATTCAGAGGCAACAACCCAACACAAGGGCTCATTAGGAGAATACACTGACCTATAGGGTTCCGCCACTTTAAATTCTCTACCCAGCCAAGTGTTGTGGCTACCACAGAATATCCATGACATCCCCGTGTCAGGTATCACCCCCAAAATACATACCTATGAAAAAAAACAAAAAAAACAGCAAATCTAAAACAACCGAGTAACACCAAAACAAGCTTATCCTGTTAATATATCCCTCTTTTTAGCAACAATAGGTAAACTAAATATGATAAAATATACCAAATCACAAATATTAACACATTAAAAAAAAAAAAAATTAATGAACTAAACAATTATTCATCTTTATCATGTGGCTATTTTTAAAAAAAACCGCTCTATTAGAAACACAATTCAAAATAAATGGCGCTGCATCATCATTTGTCGAACCTCCGAAATTAGTTGAAAATTTTTTTAAGCATTTCCAGATAATTCTTTTGATATTTATTTAAATGTTCTTTATAATGAAAACTAATTTTTTTAAATTGCCAAGTTAATTTATTTTCAGAAAAACCTCTTGATATCAATTTTTGGCTTATATATATATATATATATATATATATATATATATATATATATATATATATATATATATATATATATATATATATATATATATATATATATATAAACTTTCATTAAATTGTGAGAATTAAGACTAATAATATGTTTAAAAACTTTTTAAAACAACCCTAGCATCCTTACTTCAACAAAGTTCAACCATGACTGATGAATTGCATTTAATCATTTTGTTCTGTTGTGTTTGAATGAATTTATCCTCTCACATCATTTGATTTAGCAGTCCTGATTGAACTTCGTTGAGATAAGGATGCTAGGGCTGTTTTCAAAAGTTTTTGAAAACATTATTAGTTTTAATTCTCATATTTTAATATGAATTAAGTTGCCTGAATTTGAGCTTTTTCTAAGCCAAATTTAGGTTTTCTTCAAAGTTCACCAAACTTATCAAATTTTCCAAAATTTCCCTTTTCTACTACCCTTTCCCTTTTCTACTAGTTACCAAATCTCCCTTTTCTACTGCACACCTCTTATCAAAGTCTATCTGTTTGGATTCTGATTAGGCAAGCATATAATAACATTTTGGTTTTTAGTTTCAGGTCGCTTTTTAGAAAACTGAAGTTGAGGACACAACAATAGAAGCAAAAAAAGGGGGCTAGCAATTGATACTCCAGGAAGCCAAATAAGAAGAAAAGCAACACATATCAATTGGCTAAATGGGGGCTGTACTCGGAATATTTAGTGCAGCACAGGTTAGTTGAGTCTTATTTTGTTTTCTTACATAGCTATTTTCTTTGAGAAAAACTTTTTTTTTCAACTTTAGCATAGAGTAGGCATCTGCAGATAAAACTTGAACTGACTTAATTGTGACTGAATTGAAATTATTGCTCACCAAGGGTTGAAGATTATGTATCGTCACCTTGAAAAATTCACATCCAGAATTGTAAGTATTGGGAGTTTGGATGTTAGAATTTTACGAACAAAATTAAAAAATAAAAACACAAAGAATTTGGCTCAAGCCTTGCCATGGCTGACTTATTAGTCTGACACGACAAAACTTTTTGTCCCTTAGAGCCAGTCTTTATTTGGGATTTTCTGCAAATTAAAGAAATATTTTCAAGAAACAGGTTTTTCAAAAGGAAAGGAAAGTCATCAATGAATAAATGTAAACCAAAAGGAACAGAAATTAAAAATACTGAAAGTTTACAGTTATAAAAGAGAAAATAGGTAAAATATTATTTCTTTTAGTAAAGCACATAATTGTAAAGTGTATACAGTGAAAATTATTCAGAATTTACTAATTCTAAATAATCAATAGAAAGCTTATTTTCAATTGTCAAAAGTAGATATTCTCTTAGAACCACCTATAAAAACTCTGAAACATAAAAATCTGACATCACTAAATCAAAAACTGATGATAAAAAGTATAAGTAAGATAGTGTCGGTAATTGGACAGTAACTAGTTTATTCCTTGCATTTCTTGCCGCGCAAATACAAACATTTTTAGGTTGGTAGGCTTTCTGTCAATTTAGACTAGCACACATTTGAAATTGTAGTTGTTCAATTAGCTTGTGAGAAATAGGGGAATAAATTAACGAATCCTATAGTCGCAGGCTCCTTATTTTATTGAGTAAATATAGATGTTTGATGTACCTCTGGCACATCATGTGACTTTTTTGGCTATTTTTAAATCTAATTATTTCTCTATATGCTTATTTTGAGATTGTGTTTTCAGGCACTGTGTTTGAAGCTTGTTTTGAACAGGGCTGATTCCGTGTTCCGTGTTCAACCTCCGTGTTCAGTCATTCCGTGTTCAATCATTCCGTGTTCAACCTCCGTGTTCAATCATTCCGTGTTCAACCTCCGTGTTCAATCATTCCGTGTTCAACCTCTGTGTTCAATCATTCCGTGTTCAACCTCCGTGTTCAATCATTCCGTGTCCAACCTCCGTGTTCAATCATTCCGTGTTCAACCTCTGTGTTCAATTATTCCGTGTTCAACCTCCGTGTTCAATTATTCCGTGTTCAACCTCCATGCTCAATCATTCCGTGTTCAACCTCCGTGTTCAATCATTCCGTGTTCAACCTCCGTGTTCAATCATTCCGTGTTCAACCTCAGTGTTCAATTATTCCGTGTTCAACCTCTGTGTTCAATCATTCTGTAATCAACCTCCGTGTTCAATCATTCCGTGTTCAACCTCCGTGTTCAATCATTCCGTGTTCAATTATTCCGTGTTCAACCTCCGTGTTCAACCTCCGTGTTCAATCATTCCGTGTTCAACCTCCGTGTTCAATTATTCCGTGTTCAACCTCCGTGTTCAATTATTCTGTGTTCAACCTCCGTGTTCAATTATTCCGTGTTCAACCTCCGTGTTCAATCATTCTGTGTTCAACCTCTGTGTTCAATCATTCCGTGTTCAACCTAGAAAAACTTTAAAGTGTATCTTACGGATTCTAAGGGTGTTGAATACGGGTTCTTAAAAATTGTAATGCATGATTGAACAAGGGTCCTGGGGACACATTCGCTGTGTTGAACATGACACTCTAAATGATAATATGGAATAGCCCGTCTTGAACTCTATGTTGGATGTGGGCGGCCTGAAAACAAGGCTTTGGTTTCAGGATTTAATTTATTTCTTTTTTAAAATAACAGCAATTTTCAAACTTTTGTATTTGGAGTTTTAGCTACAGAAGTTCATGGTCTGTAGAGGATGCATAATTGCATAAAAGTCCAAAAGACTAACATATCATAGAACAAAAAAGAAACGTAGTTAAGCAAGGAAAGAAGGATATATAAGGAAGAAATTTTCCCTTGGCAGAAAAAGGAGAGAAAAATATCTGATATAAGTTCCAAATATACTTTTTTTTAAAGAATGCAACCAATGGGTTAAAAAAAACTAGCAGGATCGTAGCCTCTCTTTAGCTCACTAGAAAAGTTTTAAATATTTTTTTTGCTCAATGAGTTCATTCTGGCTAACATTTGAGACATGCTAATGGGACACAAAAAAATAGAGTACAAATGTTTAGTAAATCACAAGTAGAGAAGTTTTGTTAAGAGCCCAGCTTTGGTGTTGAACTGAAAGCTCATTTGGTATCTAGCAGATACAAAAACCCCACTTTCAATGATTGCAGTGATTCGGACTTGAAACCAAAAGTAATGCAGAAAGAAAAATTACATAGGGACTTGGCCTGAACTTAGCCTTGAGAGAATTTCTTCAAAAAAAAACTTTTGCAGTCTTGTTTATTCACTGTCTCATTGCGAAACATAAGCCACACAAAACACTTATTGTGAAACACAAAACACAACAAACACAACCTATCATGCCCTGTTCTCTCATATAGTATCTCTATCGCAAACATTACTAGTCTTTCTTTAACACAGCTTAGAGACCAATATACAGTTATGAAAACTCGATTTATTTTTGGGACATAGTGCGCGGTAGCGATGCTAGCGGCTGGAGAGAGGAAACTGGCACGTATTCAACAAAACTTCAAGCTTCTCATTGGCAAGATAGGAGTTTTCATAACTTTATTCCCGCCTACTGTGCTGTAGTACGATCTACGCGTCGGAGCGCGGGATTAGAGGAGGCGCCAAGTTCAGAGCTCTGTACCTAAAGCTTCTCATGGGCAAGAAAGGAGTTTTCATAACTGTATTGGTATCTAAGCTGTGTTCTTTAATAAGTTTTGTTTCCATACTAGCTTGCCTGTTGTTGTGGCAGTACTGCTGTGGGATTGTGCTGTTCTGCTTGTCCATCATGCAAAAACTCCACATCAGCAAGAATCATGTACGCCATTATGTTGATGACTGTTACTATTGTGTCATGCATCATGCTAAGTCCAGGTCTTCAGGAATCACTGAAAAAGGTATGGTATTGTTTATTCTTTACAAATTGTCCATTCTTTTAGATAATAGTGATAAAGATTGAATATAGAGAACTTCCAATGAAACATTTAGACCAGCATTTTCCAAAAAAACTTTTTGAAAAGAATTAAAAATTTTACAATGACTGTCCTCAGAAAAATAAACATAATGCAAAAAACAAATCAAGCTTTAAAAATATTGATATTATTTTGTATCTTAAATTTGAAGTGGATTATTAAAAACAGCAGTATTAATTTTTCTTTAATTTTTAAAGACTTATAACAAAGGTAGGGACAGGGAGAGTCCTTACGCTCCTGCCCCCTCTTCCATTATTGATCTACATAGCCAATATCTAAAATACATTCGGTGATGACGCTGGTAAAAAAAACCCACTTTGTCCGCCCAAGAAAAGCTCTATTCTTTGGATTCAATTTTGTATCCCAAATGTGGAAACGCCCTAAGAATTTTTTCATTGCCCCGACATTTTCCGTAATAATAATCCGTAATAATAATTTCCGTAAATGCTTACTTTTATGATTACATTCGGTGATGACGCTGGTAAAAAAAAACCACTTTGTCCGCCCAAGAAAAGCTCTATTCTTTGGATTCAATTTTGTATCCCAAATGTGGAAACGCCCTAAGAATTTTTTCATTGCCCCGACATTTTCCGTAATAATAATCCGTAATAATAATTTCCGTAAATGCTTACTTTTATGATTACATTCGGTGATGACGCTGGTAAAAAAAACCCACCTTGTCCGCCCAAGAAAAGCTCTATTCTTTGGATTCAATTTTGTATCCCAAATGTGGAAACGCCCTAAGAATTTTTTCATTGCCCCGACATTTTCCGTAATAATAATCCGTAATAATAATTTCCGTAAATGCTTACTTTTATGATTACATTCGGTGATGACGCTGGTAAAAAAAAACCCACTTTGTCCGCCCAAGAAAAGCTCTATTCTTTGGATTCAATTTTGTATCCCAAATGTGGAAACGCCCTAAGAATTTTTTCATTGCCCCGACATTTTCCGTAATAATAATCCGTAATAATAATTTCCGTAAATGCTTACTTTTATGATTACATTCGGTGATGACGCTGGTAAAAAAACCCCACTTTGTCCGCCCAAGAAAAGCTCTATTCTTTGGATTCAATTTTGTATCCCAAATGTGGAACCGCCCTAAGAATTTTTTCATTGCCTCGACTTTTTCCGTAATAATGTTTCAGTCTTTTTTTAAGAACTGTAAGTGTTTTGACTTTTTACAAATAAGATTAATTCTTTAAGAATTATATTTCCTTGGAGAATTATATCTTGACTTCAAAACACAACATGATTGTTTTTTTTTAAATTCCTTTTCTATGTTCTATTTTTACTAAGTCAGAGATTCACATTAAAACATTCTAAAATATTGACGCGAAAGTTGTTAATAATTCAGCATGCAAGGTTAAATGATATACTTTCGCAAGGCACTGACATTTTTAAAAGAAAAAAAGTAACAACCCCCCCCCCCCCACTTAAGCAACTACTCTTGGAATCGATCAATTTTTCACTGATTTGTTTTATCTATTTTACAAATTTCTGTTTCAATCATATATTTTAGTTGTCGAGGGAATAAAAGTCTATTTTTGTTTGCTGAGTGTAAGTTATCTAGTTAAACAAAAATTTTTTAATTTGGCAAAAATGTAATAAACATATAAACATTAAAATCAGTCGGCTATTGGCTTTTTAGGGTCCTAAGAAGTTAATGTGAAGAATTAAGAACATGAAGTCATTTGCAAGCAAATTACCATTTTAAAAATTGCATTGCAATTGCAATGTTAGCAGGTTTAGAATAGGAAACAAGTTTTATTTCCTGAACCAAAGCAGGACAAAATTTTGCAGCAGTGTGAAACTGCTGTGGTATTGTTGTTTTTCAGCTTCTTCTGTCTATGAACATGCTGAAACATCACTGGTCGTTCACGCAAAACAATCGCTGAGACCACTATACTGAAAACACAAAACTTTTAAAAAATGAAGCAATTTTTATATGGTAAAAATGTCACAAAATAACCCGTGGAAAATGGCAGACTAATTTATAATGCTTTTGAATAATAGTCTGATGAGTTTTATAATAATGCCGAAATCCTATTTGTCTAGGTGTACAAAGGAGTAACAATCTACCTCTTCAATCAATTTTACAATAGCGCTTTACTGAAACACAACAGATATAGTCAGCTGAATTGTGATTGGTGATGCCAATTTTGGGCCATAATGTAATCAGTTTTTGAATAATAGTCTGATGAGTTTGGTAATAATGCTGAAATCCTATTAGTCTAGGTATACAAAGGAGTAAAAATCTACCTCTTCAATCAATTTTACAATAGCGCTTTACTGAAACGCAACAGATGTAGTCAGCTGAATTCTGATTAGTGATGCCAATTTTGGGCCATAATGTAATCAGTTTTTGAATAATAGTCTGATGAGTTTGGTAATAATGCTGAAATCCTATTTGTCTAGGTGTACAAAGGAGTAACAATCTACCTCTTCAATCAATTTTACAATAGCACTTGACTGAAACGCAGCAGATAGAGTCAGCTGAATTCTGATTAGTGATGCCAATTTAGGCCATAATGTAATCAGTTTTTGGATAATAAGTCTGATGAGTTTTGTAATAATGCCGGAATCCTTTTTGTCTAGGTGTACTAAGGCGTAAAAATCTACCTCTTCAATCAATTTTACAATAGCGCTTTACTGAAGCGCAACAGATATAGTCAGCTGAATTCTGATTAGTGATGCCAATTTAGGCCATAATGTAATCAGTTTTTGGATAATAAGTCTGATGAGTTTTGTCGTAATGCCGAAATCCTATTTTTCTAGGTATACAAAGGAGTAAAAATCTACCTCTTCAATCAATTTTACAATAGCGCTTTACCGAAACGCAACAGATATAGTCAGCTGAATTTTGATTAGTGATGCCAATTTTGGGCCATAATGTAATCGGTTTTTGAATAATAGTCTGATTAGTTTTGTAACAATGCCGAAATCCTATTCGTCTAGGTATGCAAAGGAGTAAAAATCTACCTCTTCAATCAATTTTACAATAGCGCTTTACTGAAGCGCAGCAGATATAGTGAGCTGAATTCTGATTAGTGATGCCAATTTTGGGCCATAATGTAATCAGCTTTTGAATAATAGTCTGATGAGTTTTGTAATGATGCCAAAATCCTATTTTTCTAGGTATGCAAAGGAGTAAAAATCTACCTCTTCAATCAATTTTACAATAGCGCTTTACTGAAGCGCAGCAGATATAGTGAGCTGAATTCTGATTAGTGATGCCAATTTAGGCCATAATGTAATCAGTTTTTGGATAATAAGTCTGATGAGTTTTGTAATAATGCCGGAATCCTTTTTGTCTAGGTGTACTAAGGAGTAAAAATCTACCTCTTCAATCAATTTTACAGTAGCGCTTTACTGAAGCGCAACAGATATAGTCAGCTGAATTCTGATTAGTGATGCCAATTTAGGCCATAATGTAATCAGTTTTTGGATAATAAGTCTGATGAGTTTTGTCGTAATGCCGAAATCCTATTTGTCTACCTCTTCAATCAATTTTACAATAGCGCTTTACCGAAACGCAACAGATATAGTCAGTTGAATTGTGATTAGTGATGCCAATTTTGGGCCATAATGTAATCAGCGTTTGAATAATAGTCTGATGAGTTTTATAATAATGCCGAAATCCTATTTGTCTAGGTGAACAAAGGAGTAAAATTAAGTGAAAATATCATACATCAAGATAGAAACAACTCCAGATGTCGAACTACTCCCGTTACTGCTATATAGTGTAGTTCTTTTTGTATTCAGTATGCAACTGAATTATTTTTACCGTTTATGTTTGTATTTTTATCTGTGTTAAAATATATTTTAATTCTTTTTTTGAGGTACCATTTTGCCAAGGTGGAAGTGGGAACAGTTTGGTTCCTGGGGGAATCACATTGGATTGCGAAGAAGCTGTGGGCTATTTAGCTGTTTACAGGATGTGTTTTGCAGCAACTATCTTTTTTGTTTTTATGGCATTGATGATGCTGGGCGTTAAAAGCTCAAGAGACTTTCGGGCTGGCATTCAAAATGGGTAAGGTTTTTGTCTTAGATTGCTATGATTTTGCATGTAAATTTCTAATTTACGATTTTTTTTATTTATTTATAAAGTTGTTTTTATTATTCATTTTTATCTGTTTTCAGTCGTTCAAAGTATTTTAAATTGCCTCGAAGTATATTTAATTGTTCTAAATACCGTTCAAGACATTAATCTTTTTATATAAGACTAGCTGTTGGGGGTGCTTCGTGCCCCCCAAGTCCCCCCCGCGCGTAAGTCGTTATGCGCCATTGTAGTTGTGTCCCTGTGCCCCACCTGTGAAAATAGATGGATATATATATATATATTTTTAACTACGTAAAACTTGCGAATATACAACATTCTTCGCTGTCCCATTGTCTGTCCATATAAATAGATTGTCAGATTTACCGACTCTTGAACATGCAACATATAATTGTCCATGAGAAAACAATCCGTATTCAGATCTATACCGCATTTTTCTAACGATTGCCATTGAGCTTTGTTGATGGTGATTACTAATCGAACATTCCCTGTGTCCCCGTCGTCATTTATATATCCCCCTGTGCCCCCGGTGTCCCCGTTGTAGTTGTTTCCGTGTGTCCTGGTCGTCATTTGTGTCCCGGTATCCCAGTCTGTAATTTCTGTTTGACTGTCCCGGTCGTCATTTATATTCCCTGTGTCTCGGTCGTCATTTGTGTCCCGGTGTCCCGGTCTGTAGTGTCATCTTATAATTGCATTTACAAAGCCTTATATACTTATAATGACGTCACTTGCAAACCCACAAACAAGCAAACATGCATATATACAGCTTATTTTTATATATATAGATATAGTTTTTTTTTAGTTTTTTCTTTTCTTGGTTTTTTCCTTTTTTAGTTTTTCTTTTTTTTAGTTTCTTCTTTTTATTGATTTGTTTTCTTTTTTAGTTTTTCCTTTTTTTAGTTTTTTCTTTTTTAGTTTTTTCTTTTTTTTTAATTTTTATTTTTTAGTTTTTTTTTGTTTTTTAGTTTTTTCTTTTTTAGTTTTTTTTTTAGTTTTGTAGCTTTTTTAGCTTTTTTTTTTTAGTCTTACCTTTTTTATTTCATTTTTTAGTTTTTTACCTTTTTCTTCTTTTTTAGTTTTCATTTTCTTCTTTATCTTTCAAATATTATATGCAAACCCTCAAACATACAAAAAAACAAACATGCTTTAATTTTGTTTCTTTTTAGTTTTTTCTATTTTTTAGTTTTGTAGTTTTTTTAGCCTTTTTTTCTTTTTAGTGTTTTTCCTTTTTTTATTTTTTTTAGTTTTTTTTTCTTTTTAGGTTTTTCTTTTTTTTAAGACGTCATATGCAAACCCGAAAACATCCAAAAAACAAACATGCTTTAATTTTTTTTTTAAATCTTTTTCAAAGTTTTTCAATTTGTCAATATTCATTCTAAAATTGACACTGAAAAATCTTTACTTGCCAAGCATGCTAAAGCTCAACAATTTATAATAAACCTCAAGAGGTGGGTATCTGTTTTAAGGTTGTCGAATTACTTTAATCTATTGTCAAAATATATTGAAATATTTGTGCAATTCCCAGTATATATATATATATATATATATATATATATATATATATATATATATATATATATATATATATATATATATATATATATATATATATATATATATATATATATACTAGCTGTTGAGGTGGCGCTTCCACCCCAACACCTAGTTGGTGGGGGCGCTTTGCGCCTCCCCCCAAGCCCCCCCCCCCGCGCGCGTAAGTCGTTACGCGCCATATTAGTTACGCGCCATTGTAGCTATGTCCCTGTGTACCACCTATGAATATAGATTGATTTATATATGTGTTTTGAACTACGTAAAACTTGCGAATATACAACATTCTTGGCTTTCCCATTGTCTGTGCATATACAAAGCCTTATGTACTAATAATGACGTCATATGCCAACCCTCTTTTTACAAACAAACAAACATGCATACACACAACTCGTTTTTATATAGATAGATAGATTAGCTGCGTAAAACTTGCGAATATACAACATTCTTCGCTGTCCAATTGTCGCTGCATATAAATAGATTGTCAGGTTTATCAGGTTTACCGACCCTCGAACATGCAACGTACAATTGTCCATGGGAGAAACAATCAGTATTAAGATATATACCGCATTTTTCTAATGATTGACCTTGAGCTTTGTTGATGGTGATTGCAAATGCTAATCGAATTGGGAATTGCAATCTTTTAAATTGAAAAGGCAGATCCGTTGGAATCATGGGAATGCGAGGAATAAGAACAGCCTCACCCTCAAAAGGCCCTGTCAAGATTGTGGCCTCTATTACGTTTTCCATTGTTTTTTTTACGGCAAGTCGCGTGCCATTGCAAAGCTTTGGTGGGTTGATATTTCTTAACAGTATTATTGGTACGCCTATTTTTAGTTGTAGCACATGTGGTGGAAAACCTGAAAGATCCACGGAATTTAAAAATTCAGATGGATAATTAACCGCCTCATTTGGTTCCAAAACTGTGTCGACTGAATTGTAAAGGACTGCCTGGTCTTGAATCTTGGTCAAAACAATATTGTTGATTTCGTGGACGTCTATATTTTTGGGTGCAAGAATCGCTCTTTCACTTAGCCATTTATTATTTTTATAATTGTTTAGAATATTCGGAAATACTTTTTCAATCAATTCATTTTTGGACGTCACTAAATTACAGAATTCAGCAGGTAGTTGTATACGTCCTGAAATTGAGTCTACTGGGAGCTTTCCGTTTCCAATTGCCAGCAATTGATCTGAAAATGTTTGACCAGATTCATCGTTTTGCAATCGGACACGCATATTTGCAGTTAATTTTAATGTTTTTACGTGTGCCCATAAATTAGAATTTTTCAGGCAAGCATTCATTTCGTCTGCAGGGGTTGATCTAGGTATTATAGGTAATGTTTGCCTGAAATCTCCCGCAAGCAATATTAATGTGCTGCCAAAGGGTTTCGAATTCCCTCGCAAATCTTTCAAACATTGATCCAGAGCCTCGAGCGATTTTTTGTGTGCCATTGTGCACTCGTCCCAAATAATAAGTTTGCATTGCTGCAATACTTTACCCATCCCAGATGATTTGGAAATATTGCACGTGGGAGTTTCTTTAGAATGCAAATTCAGAGGCAATTTCAAAGCGGAATGAGCAGTTCTTCCACCAGGCAGCAACGTTGCGGCTATTCCGGACGACGCAATTGCCAACGCTATATCATTTTTTGATCGAATTGATGCCAGAATCAGTTTTATCACAAACGTTTTACCAGTACCTCCTGGCGCATCCAAAAAGAAAATTTCTCCAACGTTGTTATCGACACAATGCATTATCGTATCATAAATGTCTTTTTGTTACGACGTTAACTTGGAAATGTTATTTTGTACATACGACAATAGATCACTCGTACTGTAACTTTGTTCACGATCCAATTCTACACATGTCGAAACAGCAGCGGTACGATTAGGTGAAGGCATATCCAAATCCTGAAGAGGTTTGTTTGCCATACATACGCACAAATCTTCTATAATAACTAAAGTGTAGTTATAAATTTCTGATGCAAAATCAAAAGTCATATCTGACGTCTCTAACCGTTTTCGATGAAATATATCTTCGGACATTTTTTATTTATATTTTTCCCATAACTCTGTAGGAGCTGATGGAGAGCAAGTTGTTAGTATGATGCCAAACAATGCACGAATTTGACTTGGAGTTGACGTTTCGCACGCGTCATTGATGCAGTTATCCCAGTGTTGGTCATTCTCCAATAAATTCAGAGCTTGGCATGCACTACGGTAAGTGTCATGTATAGTACCGTTTACCGTTCTCAAATACTCAAAGGACGTCGGACCGGGTACATTCACCAAAAGCAGGCGTAGAAAGAAGCATTCATGTTGATTGAAGTGAACGGTGTAGAGTCTTCCTATCCTGGTATCTTTGAAGATGGTAGGTTGGCCGGCGACTGACTTACCCTGTTTTCGACGTTCAAATACTTTATTTTTAGTATTCCACGTGTAATACGAAGGCACTTCAGTATACAGCAGTTTTTTTGCAAAAGAATCATTTTTGCATAGCGAAAAGAAAGCAGTTAACTTTGTATCCGGTGGATTCAGGGCTCTTTGTTGCACGTTGGATTCCGAAAAACAAATACGTTGACCATTCTGTAAATGTACCGCTAAGTGAACTACAGCTGGACTACGTTCATGTATCGGAAATGAAAGAATTCGCCAAACAGTTTCATTACTGCTTATGTATCTTCCAGCCTGATATTGTACGATTTCGTCGATATTTTTGATTTCGGACTGAAAGCCAAAAACTGCCATGTCACTGCCTTTGTTGACGTATTTACATATGTATTTGATTGCCTTTACGTAGTTACAGTATTCAACGTTTATGTGTGCATTTAATGTTTTTGATAATAATGGGGAATATGGAACAACCCACTGGTTATCTACTTTGATGGTGGTACCGTTACGCCTCTTTATTATTGCTGTTTTACCGCCATCTTCAGTAGATCTTCTTCTATATTGTGGGTAACCATCATTGCCAGTAATTGTGTTGAATACTAAAAGTCGAGGATATTGCTTCTTGCACCTTCCTTTGGCCATGCGTGGTGAATTTTCGTTCAGTGCACCGCAAGGTCCATGTATCATATTTTTTACAACAATATCATATAACCCCTTATCGACATTTTCATCAGGTATTTCAGCGGAAATCACATCATCAATTTCGTTAGAAGTAATTTTATCATGTAGCCAGATTAGTATATGTGCATGTGGCAAATCTCGTTTTTCCATTCCACTGAGTACATCCAGCATCGCACTGACCCAAACACTTCAAGTTTTACTATGTAGTTTATCAGTAATTTTAACTTTTGCCAGGAGACACGGGCCGTCATGTCTATGAACCGCCGATTGTCCTTGAAGTAAAAGCTGCTGTATCTCGTCCCAAGATTGATTACATGTAAATGTAATAAATAAATCTGGACGACCATAGAGACGAACATACGCAATAGCATCTTGAGCATATTCATGCATATGACGGGGACTGCCAGCATATGACGAAGGTAAAATCGTTAGTCTTCCAACGTTTGTGGTATTACCGTCGTTTACAACTGCATCTCGCAAATGAATGCATTGTTCAGAGCGGATCTTGGTCTGATTCAGACGGATAAATAGCAAATGTTCTGATTCAATTTTTGCATACATATCAACGACATATTGGTGAAACAATTGACGGCATTTTATCTATATATATAAATAAAATATAATTGTCTTCATCCTGCCGAATCATTAGTCTATAGGAATAATAATGCATTGCACTGCTTTTCTTATTCATTTCTTTGTTAGTGGCTGGATTCATCAATTTAATATTAAAGTGATAGCCGTCGGCTCCATCCCAAAAAATGATAGGATATTGTAGGGCATCGTAGCATCGATGAGTTTCAGCAATTCTTTCCAACGGAGCGTTTCGCTTATGAAGAATAATATCTCGAGGTAAAAACTGATCACCGACCACAACGATTGCCACTTCGTCGATAGTTGGAGCATTGTAACTACGCACATGTTGGCCAGGAGGCGTTTTGTCAGCGGAAATAATAATTTTATGCGTATCAGTAGGCATCAAATCGATGGCTGTTTTGAACAGACGCACTAAATTATTATTTTCGTGGAAAAGATGTTGCAATTGGGAAACGATTATCCTTTCAACGTTGGGAGAAATTTCGCAATGTGTATTCAATTCAGAATTTCTATCACTGATGAAGTACAATTGTAAAAATTTATGATTCTCGCCTGAGAATGGTAGAAGGGACCCTGCTCTATGATAAATTTGCCCTTTTACTTTGAAAGTACGCATAAATTGATCTGGATTTTCGATTTGGGCACCAAACGACGTCATTTGGAAACATGAGTTATATTTTCTGATCTGTGATAAAAACACGCTTAGATTCTGACGTAGTTCCAGTAAGCAAAGTCTTCAATGGCTCTGGTGGTGCAGCCAATAGAGGAAGTTTAACTTTTTCTGAGGCGCAACACATTCCCATTGTTTCACCATTGAATTTCAAGGCCTTGCAATAGGGACAAATTTTAGACATAGTCCCGATTTGAACACATCTGCTATAATCATCGACTGGGCTGTACCTGAATGCCAGGCGATAATTTTCAGGTTGCTCTTGTGATTCCTCGGCACGCTTTCTTTTCTTACTTTTTCTATCAGCCGCAAGCCTGTTTTCTTGCTGTTCTTGTGATTCCTCGGCACGCCTTCTTTTTTCACTTTCTCTTTTAGCAGCTAGTCTGGTTTCGCGTTGCTCTGTTAGTTCCTCGACACACGTAAATTGCACATTCCTAATCTGGCCCTTTCTCTTTGAACCGCAAGCCTGGTTTTGCTTTTTGGTAACATTCTATAACATTGACAGTTGGAGAAATCTCCACTTGCCAAGCTTGCTAAAGCTCAACAATTTATAATAAACCTCAAAATCTTAAGTATCTTTTTTAAGGTTTTCAAATTACATTAATCAATTGTCAAAATATTTCGAAATATTTATGCAATTCCCAGTTTTTACATTTAAACCCTCAACACAAAAATACATCACAACTAATTTTTATATATATAGAAAATATAATATGGCGTAACAGACAAAGTGTAACAGACATAACTCACAGACAACTTATTTATATATATATATATATATATATATACTAGCTGTTGGGGTGGCGCTTCGCGCCACCCCAACACCTAGTTGGTGGGGCGCTTCGCACCCCCCAAGCCCCCCCGCGCGCGTAAGTCGTTACGCGCCATATTAGGTACGCGCCATTGTAGCAGTGTCCCTTTGTCCCACCTGTGAATAGAGATAGATATAAATATATATTTTTAACTACGTAAAACATGCGAATATACAACATTCTTCGCTGTCCCATTGTCTGTGCATATACAAAGCTTTATGTACTAATAATGACGTCATATGCAAACCCTCTTTTTACAAACAAACAAACCCGTGTCCCGGTCGTCATTTGTGTCCTGGTGTCCCAGTTTGTATTTTCTCTTCTAGTGTCCCGGTCGTCATTTATATTCCCTGTGTCCCAGTGTCCCGGTCGTCATTTGTGTCCCGGTGTCCCGGTCTGTAATTTCTATTTAAACAATCCCTGTGTCTCAGTCGTCAATTATATATCCCGCCTGTGCCCCCGGCGTCCCCGTTGTAGTTGTGTCCCTGAGTCCCGGTCGTCATTTATATTCCCGGTCGTGATTTGTGTCCGGGTGTCCCAGTCTCTAATTTTTCTTTGAGGTTCCTGGTCGTCATTTATATTCCCTCTGTGTCGGTCGTCATTTGTGTCCCGGTCTGTAATTTATCTTTGAGTGTTTTTTCTTTTTAGTTTTTTTTAGTTTTTTACATTTTTTCAGTTTTTTTTTCTTCTTTATTTTTTCAGCGTTACTATGAAGTACATATCACCGAACCTTTGTTTTTTAACTTAAATCTGGTAGGCATTGATGACTCATCCAAGTCAAAATCCCAAACCCAATCATCATCGCTATCATTTTCGGTTTTGATATGTTTTGACTCTCGCTTTCCAGGTGGATTTTCATCTAACTGTGCGGTTTTGCGTTCTTTAGCCGCAAGCCTGTTTTCTTGCTGTTCTTGTGATTCCTCGGCACGCTTTCTTTTCTTACTTTCTCTATCAGCTGCAAGCCTGTTTTCTTGCTGTTCTTGTGATTCCTCGGTACGCTTTCTTTTCTTACTTTCTCTATCAGCAGCAAGTTTTTTGGCATAGACTCTTTGAGCACCTTCCTCGGCTGTTGAAATTGTAGGTTCTTCAGTCATTTTACAATTAAACATTTTTCCGTGAACGCATGTCTTAAATACCATTAATAACGTCACCGTCATAGCAAAAATGACGACAACTAACTTCATGACGTCAGTCGACACAGAAACATGACGTCACCTGACAGACAGACACACAGACAGACAACTTATTTTTATATCTTCTATATATATAAAAATAAGTTGTCTGTCTGTCTGTGGGTCAGGTGACGTCATGTTTCTGTGTCGGCTGACGTCATGTTTTCGACTGACGAAATTACAGACTGGGACATCGGGACACAAATGACAGACACTCAAAGAGAAAGCGACCGGGACACAAGGAATGTTCGATTAGCAATCACCATCAACAAAGCACAGGGACACAAATGACGACCGGGACACAGGGAGTATAAATGACGACCAGGACATAAGTAAAAAAAACTAAAAAAACTAAAAAAAAAGGTAAAAACTACAAAAAAAACTAAAAAAACAAAACTAAAAACTAATAAAAAAACTAAAAAAGCTAAAAAACTAAAAAAACTAAAAAAGAAAAAAAAAATAAAAAAAGGAAAAAAAAATGAAAAATAAAGGAGAAAAACAAAACTAAAAAAAATAAAAATAAAAAAAAACTAAAAAGAAAAAAGAAAAAAACTAAATAAAAGTAAAAACCAAAAAAAAAACTAAAAAGAAAAAAGGGGAAAAATACAAAAATTTATTTCATCATATACCATTTCAAAAACGAATGTATATACAGACCGGGACACCGGGATACAAATGACGACCGGGACACAGGGAATATAAATAACGACCGGGACACAGGGACACAACTACAACGGGGACGCCGGGGGGCACAGGGGAATATATAAATGACGACGGGGACACAGGGAATGTTCGATTAGCAATCACCATCAACAAAGCTCAAGGGCAATCATTAGAATCATGAGGTATAACTAAAAAAACTAAAAAAAGGGTAAAAAACTAAAAAAAACACCAATTCAAAAACGAATGTATATACAGACCGGGACACCGGGACATAAATGACGACCGGGACACCGGGACACAAGGAATATAAATGACGCCCGGGACACTCAAAGAGAAATCAGAGACTGGGACACCGGGACACAAATGACGACCGGGAAACAGGGAATATAAATGACGACCGGGACAGTGGGACACAACTACAACGGGGACGCCGGGGGGCACAGGGGGATATATAAATGACGACGGCGACACAGGGAATGGTCCATTAGCAATCACCATCAACAAAGCTCAAGGGCAATCATTAGAATCATGAGGTATAGATCTGAATACGGATTGCTTTCCCATGGACCATTATATCATGTTCAAGACTCGGTAAACCTGACAATCTATTTATATGCACAGACTATGGGACAGCAAAGAATGTTGTATATTTGCAAGTTTTACGTAGTTAAAAACATATGTATATATATCTATCTATATTCACAGGTGGGACATACGGACACAACTACAATGGCGCGTAACTAATATGGCGCGTAATGACTTACGCGCGCGGGGGGTTTGGGGGGGCGCGAAGCGCCCCCACCAACTAGGTGTTGGGGTGGCGCGAAGCGCCACCCCAACAGCTAGTATCTATATATATATATAAATAAGTTGTCTGTCTCTGGATCTGTGGATCAGGTGACGTCATGTTTCTGTGTCAGCTGACGTCATGAAATTAGTTGTCGTCATTTTTGTTATGACGATGCTTAGTATATTGTAAAACACATTAATTTGGTTAATAATATACCATTTAAAACACCAAAATGAACATGCTGGAGTAGTCACTCGGTGAGAGAGGGTGTCTGAACGGAGAATGAAGGTCCCAGGTTCAAATCCTGGTTAGGCTAAAAAAGGTAAAAAACTAAAAACTAAAAAAAAACTGAAAAAACTAAAAAAAAGGCAAAACTACAAAAAAAACTAAAAACTAATAAAAAAAATAAAAAAGCCGAAAAACTAAAAAAACTAAAGAAACTAAAAAAAGGAAAAAAACTGAAAAAACTAAAAACTAAAAAAAAACTAAAAAAAAGGAAAAAACTGAAAAATAGAAGAGAAAAAGAAAACTAATAAAATTAAGAATAAAAATAAAAAAAAATAAAAAAGATAAAAACTAAAAAAAAAATAAAAAGAAAAAACAAAAAAAAACTAAAAAAGCTAAAAAAAGGTAAAAAACTAAAAAAATTTTCATCTAAAAAACTAAAAAAACTAAAAAAGGTAAAAACTAAAAGAACTAAAAAAGAAAAAAAACTAAAAAAGGAAAAAAACTGAAAAATAAAGGAGAAAAAGAAAACTAAAATGACGATGGCGACTCAGGGAATGGTCGATTAGCAATCACCATCAACAAAGCTCAAGGGCAATCATTAGAATCATGAGGTATAGATCTGAATACGGATTGTTTTCCCATGTACCATTATATGTTGCATGTTCAAGAGTCGGTAAACCTGACAATCTATTTATATGCACAGACAATGGGACAGCAAAGAATGTTGTATATTCGCAAGTTTTACGTAGTTAAAAACATATATATATATATATATATATATATATATATATATTTATATATATATATTTATCTATATTCACAGGTGGGACATATTCACAGGTGGGACATATTCACAGGTGGGACATATTCACAGGTGGGACATATTCACAGGTGGGACGCGAAGCGCCCCCACCAACTAGGTGTTGGGGTGGCGCGAAGCGCCACCCCAACAGCTAGTATAGATATATATATATATATAAGCCCCCCCCCCCCCGTGAGCGTAAGTTGTTACGCGCCATATTAGTTACGTGCCATTGTAGTTGTGTCCCTGTGTCCCACTACAGGCTTACCGACTCTTGAACATGCAACATATAATTGTCCATGGGAACAACAATCCGTATTCAGATCTATACCTCATTATTCTAATGATTGCACTTGAGTTTTGTTGATGGTGATTGCTAATCAAACATTCCCTGTGTCTCCATCGTCATTTATATATCCCCCTGTGCCCCCACCGGCGTCCCCGTTGTAGTTTTGTCCCTGTGTCCCAGTCGTCATTTATAGTCGACAAACGTGACGTCAGTCAACACACAAACATGACTTCAGTCGACACACAAACATGACATCAGTCGACACACACGTCCCAGTCGTCATTTGTATCCCGGTGTCCCAGTCTGTAATTTCTCTTTGAGTGTCCCGGTCGTCTTTTTTTTTTCTTTTTTCTTTTTTGTTTTTCCCTTTTTTAGTTTTTTTATTTTTATTTTTTTAGTTTTCTTTTTCTCCTTTAATTGTCAGTTTTTTTCCTTTTTTTAGTTTTTTTTCTTTTTCAGTTTTTTTTTGTTTTTTATTAGTTTTTTTTTCTTTTTACCTTTTTTTTAGTTTTTTTGTTCTTTTTTAGTTTTTTTCTTCTTTTGTATTAATGCTAAAGCCAACATTCGCACCTGGAACCTCTCGGACCTAGAACCTCGGACCTTCTCTGTGTCCCCGTCGTCATTTATATCCCCCTGTGCCTTTTTTTTTGGTTTTTTAGTTTTTTTTTTCTTTTTTCTTTTTAGTTTTTTTTGTAGTTTTTACCCTTTTTTAGTTTTTTATTTTTATTCTTATTTTTTTAGTTTTCTTTTTCTCCTTTATTTTTCAGTTTTTTCCTTTTTTAGTTTTTTTTCTTTTTTAGTTTTTAGTTTTTTTTTAGTTTTTTACCTTTTTTTAGTTTTTTTTAGTTTTTGGTTTGTTTTGTAGTTTTTGGTTTGTTTTGTAGTTTTTACCTTTTTTTTTAGTTATTTTTATTAGTTTTTAGTTTTTTTTCTTTTTTAGGTTTTAGTTTTTTACCTTTTTTACTTTTTTTTAGCTTTTTTATTTTTTTTTGTTTTTTTTCGTAGTTTTTGTAAGGTTTGAACCTGGAACCTCCAGAACCTAGAACCTGGAACATACCGCGTTACCAACTCAGCTACATCAGCTTGTATACTTTCGTTTTTGAATCGGTATATGATGAAATAATTCAGACGTCATATGCGGACAGACAGACAGACCTAACCCACAAACAACATATATATATATATATATATATATATATATATATATATATATATATATATATATATATATATATATATACGCGCTGGGGGGGGGGCAGGGGGGGCGCGAAGCGCCCCCACGAACTAGTTGTTAGGGTGGCGCGAAGCGCCATCCCAACAGCTAGTATATATATATATTTATATATATATAAATAAGTTGTCTGTGTGTCTGTCGAGTGACGTCACGGTCCGCATA